>NC_071097.1:9858409-10123409 GCF_027358695.1 Spea bombifrons
CTCTTTAAATTCTGTGTAGTGGGTTGGTAACCCTGAGATAGGAGCGTTAAACGTGGAGTGAGCTGTGCCCAGGCAATGTGAAGTGCAGAACAGAGATGAAAACGTGATACGTCCTGTGGACCATTGGATGGCTGGATCATGTTTTTTCAACCACGGGAGTCCCAGGATGACAGGAAATAACAGAGAGTGGATAACATCAAAAGAAACCTTTTCAGAATGTCTTCCTCCTATAGAACATGACCCTTGCACTGCCCATACCCAGGAGGTTCCCCATTTCTCAAACCCGAAATAAGAGACAGACACCAGCAGGATTGGATTTAGAAAAGGCCGAGACATTTATTTAACAAATGTCTTGACATAACTTTAACATCTTATAAATTATTGTAAAAACACTTTAATAATAACTTCTGTATAAATACTATACAGTCTCCTGTACACCTGTGTACAAACAGCTGAGGGTTCCCAACCTAAACACAAAACAATGGCTTCACACTACCCCTTCCGCTGGATACCACAATCGCCCTAGCGACCGCGGGTCGGATAGGGGAGCTCCACCTTAACGCTTTGGTTAATCCTGTACAGGGAGGGCATTAACTCTAACCTCTAACCAAAACCATCAACTTGCCACTCCCATTATCATTCAAACTTCTCCAGGGAACTCCTCCACCACAGGCAATGAGCTTGTATCCCTACTAGCTCTTTGCCCCCGCCACACAGCAAACGCCCTCTCCAATCCTGCCCCAACCTCAAGACACCACAAATCCATACCAACCGCATTCAAATGAACCCCATCCCGGGCAAACAAACCAGCCGGGTCAGATTCGATATCAGAATGCGACACCACCAGGCCACCATGCTGTGCCACAAAATGAGAAACAGCCCGATTAACCCTCCTACGGGCCCTATTGATACCCACAACAGATCTCGCTCCCCCCCAAAACAACCGAGGGGTAATCTCAGACCACACCAAGAGCATCCCCGGAAAACTGTCCCACAAACGTAACAAATCACATTTAATGTCCTTAATCAGCTTCCTGGCCGGCCTGGTACAAAGGTCGTTACCACCAGCATGAAGAACCAAAATGTGCGGGGCACCGTGCCGATGCACCTGAAAATCCACCTCAGAACGCACACCTTCCCACCGCAAGCCCCGAAAACCAAGCCATCTGACCTGTACCAGGTCCGGATCCAGGCCCAAAAGCCGACCGCGAGGACGAACACCGGTCCTACGCGCCGCCCAGTAAACATAAGAATGGCCCAGAATCCAGATGAGGCATCCCGAGAAACCTAAAACGAAAAACACAGGACAAACAGGAAAGAAAATGACTAACAAGTCACACAAGGTGCGAACGCACGTAAGTCTGAAAACGCCCAGACTCCCACCTCCCAATCCGTCTGATAACATCCTCACCCAGACCCCACCTAGCCGCCTGGGTGGCCGCGCCTATCCGAAAAGAATGGGTCCCAAACTCCCCTGGGTTCAAGGCACACGCCAACAAGCATTTCCGGAAAACCGCCAAAAACTGAAAGCGAGACAGAGAACTTCCATTCACATGCACCAGCAAGGGACCATCCCCAGGCGGCCGCACAGACAAAAAGGAACGCAAACAACGGACCGGGCAAAGGTCAGACCCCTCCAACCCAAACAAACAGACGCGAAATCCCCGTCCCAACTGATCAGTCTTAGAACGACGAACCAAAAGAGAAACAGACTGATCCCTCAGCAAAACATCAGAAAACAGCAACCCCCCAACCGTAGTGGTGCTCGGACTAACCAGCTCACTAATGCGAAAAGCACCAAAAAAGGCCAAAACAAAACTCAAACGAAAAAGACAAACCTCAAACTCAGAAAAGCAAACCCCAGGCAAACAAACACACAAACGCCCCAGCAAATCAAAAGTGACAGGACGCCGACTATCCACCCGTCTACAACCCCGCCGATAGCCCTTCATAGCCTGGGAAACCAAGAACTCCTTAGTCAAATCCACCTCCCCATGCATCTTAAAATAAAAAGCAAGAGCCGCCAGGCGCTTAGTAATGCTCGCCACAGAAACCCAGCGAGAAAATTCCGTGCCCACCACGAACAGCAAAACGGACAGTCTGCCTTCACGCGAAGCAGGACCACCAACTTCCCGCAAGGACGCCTCCCAGTCCTCGGAGTATGCCGACAAGGTGGACGGAGCCAGTGACCGAGCCACCTGACTCAAGACCCATCCTCGACCACGCTCCAAATCCAGGCTGGAACCTCCACCCCCACTGGATCCGCGGCCGGTGCCAAATCTCGCCAAATCTAGCGGCACACCAAAACGCTGCATAACGAAACGCAGAGTTTACAACAACACCAAACAAACTGACATACCCCTTGGACCTACACACAAAAAATCATCCAAATAGTGAACAAGCGAATGGACACCCGCAATACGCTTGATAACCCACTCCAGGAAACAACTAAACGTCTCAAAATGCGCACAGGAAATCGCGCAACCCATGGGCAAACAACGGTCCACATAAAAAGAACCCGCCCAATGGCAACCAAGCAACCGAAAACACTCAGGATGAACAGGTAAGAGTCGAAAGGCAGATTCCACATCAGCCTTGGCCATCAAGGCACCCGGCCCAGCCTCCCGAACCAAACATATGGCAGCATCAAAAGAAGTGTACGAAACTCTACAGAGTTCCCTGTCAATGCCGTCATTCACCGACCTGCCTTTAGGGTAAGATAGGTGATGAATCAAACGGAATTTACCCTCCTCCTTCTTGGGCACCACACCCAGCGGGGAAACCATCAAGTCAGCCAGCGGCAATTCAGAAAAGGGGCCCGCTAGTCGCGCCAATTCCACCTCCTTAGCAATCTTATCCGTGACAACCTGAGGATGCAAAAGTGCAGACTTCAAATTCCTAGCAACAAAACCCCGAGAATCACCAGAAAAAGGGATCTTAAAACCAAATGAAAAACCCTGCTCAAGCAAAACAGCCGCATCTCTATCTGGGTATTCACGAAGCCAGGGAAGCATCGCGTCCACGATCACCGGGGACACCCCCTTTACCAGCAGATCCCGACTTGGGCTGCTTATCCTTCTTATAGCACTTTGAGTAAGGGTGGCTACCGCTGCATCCGGTACACTCGTGCCGGAATTTGCACACATTACCCCACAAGCATTGCCCGTCATTAAATTGCCAACAAATGCCCTTTTTGGCAGCAACAGCCCCTGACGCGGAGGCGCCACTCCGAAAGGGCTGGGAACCAGACCTAGAGGGAGTCATCACCTTCAACCACAAAGCTATCTCCTTCTGATCCCAGCGCAAAGATGGACGAACAGCCTTCCTCTGACGGAATTGCTCATCATAGCTCCAACACCCCCATACGTCCTGTAAGCCTCACCAATACTGTCCTGATAACAAAACAATTTTCCGGCGCCTTTTCACCAATGACGCTAGCCAATATCGCAAAAGCCTGCAACCAATTACTAAAAGTACGCGGGATAAGCCGGTGTCTACGCTTTTCCTCCTTCTCAATCTTCTTAGCATCCTCACCCTTCAACGGCTTATCCAAATTAAAACGCTCTAAAGGAAGCAAGGAGAAAATCTCAACGTACTCACCTTTCCAGATCTTTTCCCTCACATCACTCTTCAGATGGGCCCCCAGCGGCCCTTCATAACAGACGTACACCTCGCCCTTCGCAAAATCCGACAAACGCTCCACCTCTGAATCCTTAGCCGCCGACTCAACCGGAACCACGGGAGCAGCAACAGCGGACGTATCCCCCACAGAACTCGCAACTGGAACGGGGGCAGCCGCCACGGACAGCCCCGAACCCGCCGACGCATTCCCAAACCTGAGATGGCAACTGAGGACCAACAGCCCCAGTAGCACGACCAGACCCACCCTCAAATAACCTAAGAAACTGTCGCAAACCCTCCAACACATCCAACCGAACCTCACTCCTATCACTCCCAGCCAACCCCACTGCAGAACCAGCACCCACTGTCAACCCCGAAACAGCTTGTGAAGGAAGAGGAAAAAGAGAGGGGGAGAAAACAGGAAACCCCAAAGACTCACCAGGCTGGGGGGCTGTGCCACTGCCTGCCACGGGTCCTGCCGGGGTCACACGTCCAGGAGCACCAGCTGCAGAGCTGGGACCAGCAACCGCATCATCATCCTGACGTCCTCGAGCGGGCAGGGAGCCAGGACCCGCCGTAGCAGAATACTGGTACCGAGATCGGCCACCAGAGGGCGTCCTGCCGACATGAACACGAGCAGGAGACGCTGAGTCACGAGAGAAAGGACGAGAAGAAGCAGCTGGAGCCAGCTGCTCACCACGAGCTGCAGGGGGAGGGGAGGAATCCCCCAAGTCAGGATCATCCAGAGCGCCACGGACATCACACTGGCAGCAGGAGATGGGGAGCGGGCAGACCGAGGCCCGGAATGCGAACCTCGGGCCCGTGCGGGGCCACCACGCTCCCGTGAAGCCGGTCGTTTACGCGACCGGGCAGCATCCCGGGACCGGCGTGCAGGCTGGGAGCTGGGGACGACATCTGCATCAGGGCTGAGGCGCACAGGAGGCCGACGGGCCCTGGAACTCGTCCGCCCACGCTCCACAGGAACCACCGGAGGCGCAGCAGCAGCAGCAGCAGGAGGAGGAGGAGGAACCAGATCAGCAAAGCGGTCACGGAGCCACTCCATCCCACGGGTCCTAGCCTCTTCCCTGATGGCTGACAGCAGCTCCTCCATGAAGACCTGCAAGGTAAGAAAAGAAAACAAACACACACAGAGGGAGACGGGAGACAAGAGACTGGAAACTGCTAAACTGCTCCAAACTGCTCCTGTGGTGTTCAGTAATTGCCCTTTGCACGTGTGCTTAGAGGGGCTTTATAGCCCTGTCCCCTTCCCCCTACAGTCACGTTCCTTGTGACTTCCCCCTCGTTCCCTGTGCATTCTCACCTCGTGCTAACCCTTGCTGAGTTAACCCTTTCCTGCCCTAATACCACGTGCACCGTCCTGTAGTGCTGGCAGGGTCATGTTCCCCTTATGCCTATGACTCCAGGGTTTCTGGACAGCGAAATTGTCCTGAAGACACAGGGGAGCCATCGATGGTCTGAATAAATGCGGGATGTTTCTTGGAACAAGTAGGGATGTGATGCTTAGTGATGCATGACTTGTCCATAATGTTACTGCTGGCCCCGGAGTCAATGATGGCTTGAATATAGAGATGACGAGTTCCCCACTGCAGACGTAGAGGAATAGACAAATGAGTAGGTGTCTCAGATATCATAGAGGATACACAAGAGCGTATGTGTCGAAACTCACCCCTGGGCTGCTTAGGCCGTATCGGGCAGGACAACAAAAGATGGGAATCTCCTCCACAGTACAGGCACAAATTATTATCCCTGCGGCGATTCCTCTCCACTAAGGACAGCGAGGATCTGATCAATCCGATCCGCATAGGTTCAGCTGTCGGTACAGGTGGAGGACTAGAGGGTTGTTCGTGAGGACGAGTAGGCGGCACTCTCCAACTAGGCGTCCAGGGACGTTGCTTTTCAGCTCTACGTTCTCTAAGCCTCCTGTCTATAGTTAATGCCAGAGACATGAGGGATTCTAGAGACTCTGGAATCTGACAACGTGCAAGTTCATCCCGGATAGCATCTGAGAGTCCTAGACGGAATTGGTCTGCAAGAGCATATTCATTCCACTTGGTATCCGTGGCCAGACATCTAAATTCAGTGATGTACTCTTCTACTGGACGACGGCCCTGGACTAGAGCTCTTAAAGCAGAACATGCAGTGGAGCGACAGTGAGGATCATCATATAACGAGGATAGAGCCGTAACAAAGGAGGAGTAGGAGTCAAGAACAGGATCGTCATTCTCCAACAATCTGTGAGCCCAATCAGAAGGTTCACCTTCAAGTAGAAGGATCATAGAATGGATCTTCACCATGTCAGATGTTAGGGATATTAATGAGACAAAATAGGTAAAACCAATATTTTATCACACACGCAAAATAACGACGCTACCAAATATTGTAGTACCACATCCACAATATTAATTTAAGGAGATACCCTATATTTTATCTCCGATCCTAAATCCTTTCAGATCGCCGAAATTATAATTCAAATTAGATATATATCACCACCATAATCAATCAAAAATATTATTTATTGTGAATACAATTTATAAAATCTATATATAAGTCACACAGTGCAGAATATAAAATACAAAGTTCTTAAAACATGTCAAATTGCAGTATATCCAAATACGGTATATTATCGAAAGTTATCAATACTAATTAATACTTTATGAGTCTAACACACACAATTAATTTCCATCCCACTCAGCAACCAAAAATGATAATCAGGGCGGTAAGAAAAAGATCACTAACTCTATTATATTAGTTTAACTAATATGACAATTAAAATAATTTAATAACGTCTAAGAGTGTTTAGTGAAATTCCTAATAGATGCAAATAATGTCAAACTTCATCTACAGGTAAAAATACCTTTTCATTATTGTCATTATCACGGGTTATAAGCTGCAGTCTCACAAGCCGTCATATACAATAATGCAATATAGTACTTCCCAGAAACAGGGAATTCTATACGAAGAAGACAAAATTCATCTCTATTTAGAATAATAAAACAATTATAATTACCACCACTTGTTGCTGTTGTCCAACTGGTCCTTGTAGAAGTTAATCCAGGTTCAGTGGCAAGAAATTAAGTGGAAAGAAATATAACTTACTAAAAGTTATATAGGTGGGGACTCAAAGTATTTCAAAGAGTAAGATTATGGTGCCAGGATCTTGAGATTCCAATTCTTTGGGGTAAATTAAATGAAATGAGTCCTCAGGGTCTGTCTGTTTCAGGGTGCGTTTCTCAGGTCCGTTTTTAAGGTGAGTCTTTAAGGTCCGTTTTTTAAGGTCAGTTCTTTTTTAAGGTTCGACCTTAAATTATTAAAAACATGAGCTTTTAAAGACAGGGCTTATTATCATATCCTCCACCTCTTGATTGGAATTATCCAATCATAACGGTGGGTTTTACCCATTATAATTAGGACTTCCACTCATTTTTACATCCTTGTAATTTCTTAATTTACCAGCGAGAGACGCTCTGGTCTAAGAAATAACTTAAGACCATTACATATGTGTTAGGAATTCATTCATGGTCACCCTTATCTTTAGATGTTACCTCCTAGGTAGTAAATCAGGTCTTTGTAGTCACCCATATCTCCAGATGTTGCCTCCTAGGTAGTAAATTAGGTTTTGGTGGTCTTACGACGTATCACCCATTCCAATTTACATTCCTAAGGATATGCAGTGTCTACTCCTTAACTTTCTCATGGAAAATAACATTAATTGGATCATATATACGCTGAAACATCATTATACATGAATACTCCTTTGTTCTCATTTATAGAGGGAACAAGGACAAAAAGAAATAATCACTACATGATTAAATAAAATAAAATGGCTCTGACTCCATTTTGTGCTCATGTAAATACAGAATATATAGAATACATGTTTTCTAGCATAAAATATCTAACACAGTGCTGTAAGTACGGGGTTTTACAGAAAACATAAGTTCACAGTTCAAACCTGCGGAATGTCTTACGATCCCCGGAGAATTTAGCTGATACGGAACTTGTGGTTCACATGATTGATACAGTTCAGGTCCAGACACGACAGGAGCAGGGGGAGCAGGAGGCGTAGGCGGGGAAGCTGCTTGATCTCTCAAATCCCATACTTTAATGCGCAAACTGTCTGCATATCCATCATCATCTGGGCTAATCTCTCCATTTTATCATTCATGTCAGAAAGCGTGTTTTGAAGCCCTGCAGGAACCATGGTAGTGGCTCAGGTATACTATCACGGCTGACCCGTGAGTCAAAAAAGGTAGATGGTTCCACAAAGTCCGAGGCGAGGTACAAAGGGAAAATCCAGAAACAAGGTCAGGTCACACACAATGGTCGGGGCAGGCAGCAAGGAACGTAGGTACAGAGGCAATAATTAGCTTATACTTGAGCAGTGATTTCTCAGTGGAAGTTGCTTTTATAGTTTGAATTTGGCGCCAAAATGACGTCATACGGAGAGACGCGTTGCCATAGCAACGCGTACGCAACCCCTACGGAGCCGGCGTCTATCTGCAGCAGCAGGGAGTAGACGCGTCTCCGTAGTAACCTGAGAACGCGTCCTCCTCCCTGCTGGTCTCTGTTGGCAACGGAGGTGGCGTGCCTGCACGCAGCCTCTGCTCGTGTCTGTGTCGGCGAGCAGAGGCAGAGAGGAAACCCGACGCCGCGTTCTGCCGGGGAGAGGGTGAGTAGGTTTGTGACATGGGTGGCCTGACGGCAGCTGTTCTTCCTGCTGGTCGTCAACTTGGTTTTGACCCTTCTAGGGTGGAGGCAGGCCGGTCCTGACTGGGCCTATTTTAAGGTAGGGGCCTGGAGCTGCAGCTCCATCAGTCCCTAAGTCAATCCGGCTCTGCCGCGGGCCCGGTCGCAGTTGCTGCTTGCTTCGGCAACAAGGTAAGTAGGGTGAGGGAGGGGGGTGCAGTGAGAAGGGGCAGATAGGGGTTAGATAGTGAGAAATGGGGAGAGGGGATAGATAGTGAGAGGGGGTACATATTGAGAAGTGAGGAAGGAGGTACATAGTGAAAAGGGGGAACATAGTGAGAAGGGGCAGATAAGATGGGGAGAGGGGGTAGTGTGAATGCGTATGAGAATGAATGAATAAATGTGTGGATGAATTGTGTGAATGCGTATGACAATTAATGAATTCATGTGTGGATGAATTGCTTGAATGATTTGTGAGACTGCATTAATGAATGTGTTAATGATTTGTGTGAATGAGTGAGTAAATGCAAAGATGGTACATAAAGGGTGGGCTTTAACAATAAATAAATAAAAATGGGCTGCTCAGGCTTAAATGCCCCGGCCTATTTTTTGTCCCAGTCCGGGCCTGGGTGGAGGTGTGCTGACTTTCCGATGTGTGAGGTGGGACAGGGTGTCCCGGGAGCTGGCCAGGCATGTCAGGGTACACGGGGTGCTTCATGTTGGGGGTAACAATTTAGGCAGGTTCCCATTAGGTCGTTGGTCGCTAATATTAAAGCCGATTTGCAGCAATTTTGCGCAGGCTATCCGTCTGTCTGGTCAGAGATTGTTCCTCTGGATCGGTGGCAGGATGCCATTTCCCACTCTGGTATAAAGCTGGCGAGGATGCAAGTCAATAAGACCATTTCTTGTTTCATGGCTTTTCATGGTGGGATTGTTGTGAAGCACGGGGAGTTGGAAGGTGGTCGTTCGGGTGTGTTTGGTACTCACTTATTGGATGTCAATCTGGACATCTGGCTGCTGGATGTCCAAACCGGTCTTGAAAGGTGTTTGTCAGTGGTGGAGGGCCAGTGTGATGAAAAGGGGGTCACATCCTCTGGCTGTGGCGGTTGTTTAATGGGCTGGCATGGTGCAAGTGTTAACCACCTAGAGTTTAACTCGTGATGCACAACCCAGGTGCCCCAGGGTCATGAAAAAACCTGCTAAATAGAACATGATATTTTTACTGCGGTGAACGGGTCATGTTCATGAAGGATTGCAAGGCCAAGCCAAAATTCTCAGTGGTTAAGGATATCACTATGTTATCCAATACTCTATCCAAGGTCTTCAACAACTTACTGTTTCCCTTAATTTACAATTTGATAAAATAATCTGTATAACCACCATAATTGATTCCGGGGCGAGAAGTTATATTGTAGACTGTGCTCTGGTAGACCAACACAATATCCCTACAAAAAAAACCTTACACCTTCACGTTCAATTGGTTGAAAAGAGTTCTCTAAAGTCTGGTCCAATTAACTCTGAGACTATAACGCTGACCGTTTCACTGGGACACAATCATCAAGAAGACCTACACTGGTGGGTTGATTCTCCTCTTTTTCCTTTGGCTCAGGCTCAGGCTCCATAATCCACTTATCAATTGTTTCATAAGACCGTCTATATCACTAGCAGGAGCTGGCATCTTTTTTGTGGACAAGATGCAGTAGTGTACCTAGTGGGGGCGGTCCGCACTGGGTGCCGCTTATCAGGGGGGGTGCCACCATGCCGCCACCCCTCCAGATACTGACAGAAATGTCCGCAGCAGGAGGAGCAGGCACGGTTGGGGAGATCAAGGATCTCCCTCTACCCGGTTTAAAGTCAATCAAGGGAGCGGGAGGTCTTTTAATGCAGAACTCCGATCCTGCTATGCGCAGCAACTGATGCTGTTCATCTGGATTTGATGTCACATCAAGAAGAGCCAAGAGGAAGAACGAAGACAGTGACAGAGAAAAGGTAGGAAAACATTCAGCGAGAGTGGATTAGTAAGTGTGTGAGAGTAATGGGTGTTGTGCTGTAGTTTATGCTGAATGTTTGTGAATGGCGTTCTATGATGTTTCGCTGGTATGCGTTCTGTGATGATTCCCTGGTATACGTCTTTAGGGTTTTTTCTTTTTTTTTTCTTTTTTTTGTGGCGTCTGGCCCCCCTCTGTCACGTCCATATATCACCCTGACATTTAGTGAGAGGGTTGTTACTCAGAAACACGGTAGGATAGAGCCGGTTGTGAAGCCTGGGAGCCTTAGCTTCATAGTAACATAGTAACATAGTTCATAAGGTTGAAAAAAGACCAAAGTCCATCAAGTTCAACCTATATACATATTGTGTCCCTACTGTGTTGAGCCAGAGGAAGGCAAAAAACCCTTATGAAGCAGATGTCAATTGCCCCATACCAGGGGGAAAATTCCTTCCCGACTCCAAATATGGCAATCAGAATAAATCCCTGGATCAACATTCTGTCCCTATTAATCTAATATCCATAACTTGTAATATCGCATTTACCTGCCTAATCGGGGGCAGCATCTCGCCCTGCATGCCGTTCTCCGCAAGCTTGATAGCTTTCAGGAGGGGTTGTTGATCCTTGGATCCTTGGAGGAGACTTTAATGTGGCTTTGCACCCTGCATTTGACACCTCCGCGGGCAGTACGCGGACTCCTCGTCATGTCACTAAGAGAGTTGTCTCTCTTCTCACAGATCGCAAACTAGTTGACTTTTGGAGGGCTGTCCACCCTGCTGACCGGGATTATACCTTTTTCTTCACGCCCCATCGCTCCTACTCCCGTATTGATTACTTTTTCCTCCCCTGTCACTTTGCACCACTTTTGCGCCAGTCCACTATCGGGATCTCTACTTGGTCCGATCACGCTCCCCTCTCCATCTCCTTGGCTTCTCCTCTGACCCGTCCTTCCGTGCGTTCCTGGCGCCTTAACAAGTCCATTCTCGCTGATGCGGCATTTTGCGCTGACACTTCTCAGGTCCTTGAGAATTTCTTTAAGGACAACCTGATTCCCGAGACCCCCAAGTTGACTGTCTGGGAGGCTCACAAATGTGTGGTCAGGGGACACTTTATTAGTGCCTGCTCTCTGTGGAGGTGCCGCGAGGCGGAGAGGGTAGAGGAACTCTACCAGCAAATAGCTCTGGCTGAACAGGCTCACAAAACCTCTCTGTCTAGTAATGATCTTCAGCTCCTTTTATCCCTACGCGGCGAACTGGCCACTCTTCTTAACTCTAAAATGCAGCGCTCCTTTCTGAAATCCAGGGCCTTGTTCTATGAACATTCCAATAAGACAGGTAAATACTTGGCCTGTGCGCTTCGTGCGGGTCGGAGATCCACGTATGTCTCCAAACTCCGCTCTCCTGATGGCCTGTCCCACTCTCTACCCTCGGATATCACCAAATGCTTTCGGGATTACTATAAGGGATTGTACAACCTTCGCTCTGCCGTGCCCTCCCAGCACCCACCAGGGGTCTCGACAGAAAAGGCCTTCGATAGGGTGGACTGGTCCTTCTTGCTGTCCACCCTGTCCCATATGGGTTTTGGTCCTGGCCTGCTCGCCTGGATAGGCTCTTTGTATACCACTCCCTCAGCTCGCGTCCGTGTCAATGGTTCCCTCTCCGATCCCTTCTATATCCGGAATGGGACTCGGCAGGGCTGCCCACTTCTCTTCGTGCTCGCTTTAGAACTGTTCCTTCAGGCCGTTAGGATGAACCCGGATATCAGCGGGCTTCAGGTTGGGAGGACTCATCATAAGGTTCTGGGCTATGCTGATGACCTTTTGTTTGTTGTCATCCGGCCCACCATCACCCTCCCAATCTTCTTCGGGAATTTTCGGTCTATGGTAAGCTTACCAACTTCAAAATCAATGCCTCCAAATCAGAGATCCTCAACGTAAATTTGCCCCCTGCCGTTGCTTCTCCTTTGAAATCCTCGTTTCCCTTCACTTGGTGTTGCCCCAAGCTTAAATACCTAGGTGTGTGGCTGTCTCCCGACTTCACCCAGCTCTTTTTGTATAACTTCACGCCTCTACTGACTGTAATTCAAGCTGATCTTCGATCGTGGACGCGGTTAACAATCTCCTGGGTTGGCAGGATAAATACGATTAAAATGAATATCATGCCCCGTGTATTATATCTCTTTCAGACCCTCCCTATTGCTATCCCGTCTTCCTTCTTCGCCTCGCTCCGGGCGGCTTCACCACTCTGATTTGCCTTGCCTTGTCCACGCTCTTATTATAGGGCCTGCCACCTGCTCCGATTGTTGGAGTGGTATCACCTCCCGGGCCATAAGCAAAGGGTTGAGGTTGAGTCCACCCTGCTGGGTTTTCCTGCGAGGGTACTGCCCTGGCTTTTCATTCCGACGGCTCGATGTGCGGCGCTGCCCCACCCTTTTATTCATGCTACCTTGAAAGAGTGGCTCTCCATTCTATGGAAGTCCCGGTTGTCTTCTATCCCCTCCCCTTTGACTCCTGTTCGGGATAATCCCGACTTTCCACCTGGGGTGGGTGTCACCCTCTTCCCCTCGTTTCCTCCTGCGGAGAGGTCTGACATACGCTTTTTTGTGACTACAGAGGGTCTTAAGCCGTTGGGTCGGCTTGCTACCCGTTCGCCTCCCTCTTTCACTGATGTATTCCACTATGCTCAGCTGCACAGCTTATTTCGCTCCGTGACTCCTCAGCACAATGTGTTGCGTGCCCTCACGCGGTTTGAGGACCTCTGCACAGCACCCTCACTCTCTGCTCACGGTATCTCGCATCTCTATGGCCTGCTCCTTGAGGCCTCCAACCCTGACCACCCCCCATTTATGGGGCGGTGGGAGTCTGAGCTTCAGATTGTTCTCTCTTCAGAGCAATGGGGGAAGATCTGTGCCCTCACCCGCCACTGCTCCAGGAGTAACAGAGATCAAGAGATGGCATATAAATTGCTTGCACGTTGGTACCGGCCCCCCTCTGTCACGTCCATATATCACCCTGACATTCCGAACAAATGCTGGAGGTGTGATGCTGCCCCGGGCTCTCTTCTGCACTTGTGGTGGCACTGTCCCCGCATCGTTCCTTTCTGGGAATCTATTCATCGCCAGCTAGCTCATTTTACTGATAGAGATATCCCATTTACGCCAGAATTTTTTCTTCTTCATCACATCCCGTACTCGGCGTCCTGGTTCCGGAAGTTGGTTGTCCGTCACCTCCTCACGGCAGCTAAAGCGTTGGTCCCCCTGCACTGGGGTGATCCTGCTCCCCCTACTACCAAGGAGTGGATCCTTTGGGTGGAACAGATACGGGTGTTGGAGGAGTTGTCCCTTTCGGCCACGGGGTCTGCTGAGAGATATCAGAAAATGATGAAGCTCTCTGCTTACCTAAATCCGCTACTTTTGCTGTCTCGCCAGTTCTCCTGGATTCCCCCTCCTTTTCTTTCTTCTTTCTTTCTTTCTCTCCCCTTTCTTGCCCCCCCTTTTTTTATTTTTATTTTTTTCTCTCCTTTCCCCCTCCTTCCAACTCCTTATCCTTCCTACCCCTCCCCTCTGTGTCACTGTTGCTCCGTGGTCAGGTTTCCCGGTCTCGCGGTGCCACGACATTTGCTATCCTCTTATGAGCCCTTTCCTATGTGCTACTGGGCTCCTTCTTTCTCACACGCTTGACCCGCTGGTCCTGGACCTTGTCTCATGGTCCGCTTGTGCTGTTTCCGCGACCCTGCGGATGCTGCCTTATAGAATAAATACAATATGCTATATCTCGTGTACATGGATTTAGTGTATAAAAGTGAAAAAGGGGAAAAAAGTGATATACTTCCCGAATGACCGCAGCAACCCAAAAAGCAGTCTTCCTTAGGGTGCAAATATACAGATATGCAAATGGTTGGGGCGCAGGTACATGTAAGGGAAGAAGATAAATATATAGTGTAAAGAGTATAAACACTGGAGAATGTGTGAAGTTATAGTTGCACTCACAAACAGATAGAATGCTTCAGGCCTTTCAAATGGTGTTAAAGTAGAATCTTTAATTGATCTTCATACAAGATCTAAAAAATAAAACTGAACATGGCGCAGTATCCTCAATAAAACAATAGTCGTTATTTAGATTGCACTCACAGTTTATCCATGCACTGAGTGTATATAAAAGCGAGAAAAGTCCGCCGGGGGGGGAGGGGAGTCCCGTGTGGTCTTTTCTCGGAAGCAAAAGTCCGCCGTGGGGGTTCCGTGTAGTCCTTCTGACGCGTTTCGCCGTATGGCTTCTTCAAGAGAAGGGTTTCTATCCGGTATTCTTCTATGTTCAGTGTCGCCGTTCTTTTATATCCCTTGTGTGTGTGTTCCGTCGCATCCTCTGACGTGTACTCTGACGTTTTCGGTTTGGTCGCGTTCGGGCATGTTCGGGTTTCTTCGGCTATCTCCGTCTGTTTTTTCTTCATTGGTGAAGTTCTGATTGAACTTTCTTATAAGAAAAAGAAAGCTGTCTTATGCCATATCAAAAAATGTTATTGATATAATGCAAATGTATTTATAGGAATAATAATAAATATATTTAACGTAAATCAATGCGTGTAATTAATATTCTTTATGTGTGTATGATGGATGAAAAATAATGTAAAAATATATACATATCAATAAAAGAAATACGAATGATAGTAAGTGGATGTCATATGGATACTAAACTTCACTATGTTATTTAATTTGACTATCTCTAAATAAATATCTAACATAATGATTGTGTTTGATTTCCTTATTATGTGTGAATGATATGTAATTAATGCTAATATGATTTATTTTTAATAGAAGTAGATATATTGGATATACTAATGAAATACCCATCATCAAGAATTAAATTATAGATGATTATCCTAAGTAAAAAATAGATCAATAATATTTTTTAAATAATTTATAAAATAATTTTTAAAATAATTTATTAAACGATAAATACATGATTCGGGCAGAATGCTGCCGTCTATTGGTAAGATACATTGAGTCGCATTGTTCCATATGCTTGAAATCCAACGTTATTATGCTACTCAATGTATCTTACCAATAGATGGCAGCATTCTGCCCGAAGATATATTAGCCATATGCGGCAGTGTGCTCATTTGCATTTATTCAAATAAAATGTATTCCCTGATACTTTCATCTAACAGTTTAATGCAAAACCCCCCCAAATAAATAGAAAAAAAAAGTTTGTCGGACATTTAACTGTTGCAGCAGGGTCCCAGGTTGTTTTATTTATTTCTGCAACCAGTGGTAAGGGGCCGTGTGAGCGAGCCTATTGGTCGCTTGCACGGCCCTTTAACCTACGGATTTCTGCTCCTGTTATTTAACGCAGCATCGTAACGCATCAACACAGTAGGGACACAATATGTATATAGGTTGAACTTGATGGACTTTGGTCTTTTTTCAACCTTATGAACTATGTTACTATGTTACTATGTAGAGATTAACGGGAGCGGAAATCCGTAGGTCACCTGCGGTTAATGCCAGAGGAGGTCCCTGCAGGCGACCAATGTACGGCCCTGTAACCCCTGACGGCGAACCTGTGGATTTCCGCTTCTTCGTGGTGTGTGTCTTCGCCTTCGTCTACATTTTACCGCCGCTCTCTTCTCTTCTTTGTGTCTGCGGGAATCTTGGGGAGACAAGGAACATAGGTACAAGGAACATAGGAACAGGGACCTGCGTTTCTCCCAGGATACTCAGGGACTCAGAGGACAATTCAGAGGAGAAAACAGGGATAGAAAACAGGGCTGGCGACAGGTTAATGAGAGTACCCAGGGAACTCGGCAGCCCCTCTGGCGTCCTTGCTTTGTCGGGAATGGTGCCTCTACCAGGTCAACAGGGACTTCAGAGGGCTTCTCCCAGGACACTCAGGAAATCAGGGGACAGTCTGGGGTACTGGCTTCTACGGGCGTAGCTAGGGGTTTGGTGAGGGGAATTGTGCCACTTACTCGAGCAGGGACCAGATCCTCGGAGAGTCCTTTGCCATGAGGTGCCATGTTGAACTTCCAGTGACCAGTATGAGAGAGTGTGAGAGCGATAACACCAAATTTAACACACCTGCTCCCCGTTCACACCTGAGACCTTGTAACACTAACCAGCCACATGACACCAGGGAGGGGAAATGGTGAATTGGGCCCAATTTGGACATTTCCAGTTAGGGGTGTACTCACTTTTGTTGCCAAGGTTTAGACATTAATGGCTGTGTTGAGTTATTTTGATGGGAAAACCAAATTTACATCTGGTACCAGGCTTTACTTCAGGGAGCTGCATCGATGAAACGTTGTTACATAGTTGTACAGGCTGTACACACACTATTTTACATTGTAGCAGAGTGTCATTTCTTCAATGTTTTCACATGAAAAGATATAATAAAATATTTACAAAAATGTGAGTGGTATACTCACTTTTTTAGATACTGTAAAGCAAACAAGATGGCTCTGACTTCATTTTGTGTTTGTGTGAGTGTAATATACTAAAATATACTACACTTACTTTTCAGCCTAAATTATCTGACATGATCTAAACAAATGTCAGATGGCGTATTAATGATTTCAAATCACTATTTCCGTAATTGGACCTGCAGGGCATCACACATCAATTGGAACACTTCTCTTACAGGTAAGAGAAGTCATCAATGAAAACTTTACGCTAAGAATGAGTAACCAGATTACAATTTTTACAATCTGTGAACTAAAAATTATTCCACTATAGGAAAATCAATCAATAACGTTTATGATGCTGGTATCTTGCACTGTGTACTTTATAAGTGTCAACAGGAATGCTATTTTTTTATAGACATCTGTATAGTATGGTTAGGCCTATGGTCAAGTAGATATTTGTGATCAGGATTAATGCATCAACCATTTGAACTTCCCTTTCCCATACATTGGTACTCACATTTTACAAAGTAACATCACCTATGGTGATAAGTGAGTCTTGAGTTACCTTGATCAGTGACACTGAAGACGGTAAGGTAATCACCTTATTGGTCGCTTGATCTTTCTGGAATACACTCATATTTTTATACAGAGTACTGGCCAACCATTGACACAAAATGACATCGACTCGGGCAGTTTTTGCCATAGTTACTTAACATTTTTCAGAACCATGTTTAGTGTACTTAATTTCGCATAAAGCATTGGTAGAATCATATATAAAAAGATTCCCATCACACTGAAAGTTATTGTCTTTGAACTTGACACAATCTGTCAAAATGGTTATGGAATATGGTATGGTGCTCAAAAGAAAAGCCAAAATATCCGGATTTTTACATGGATATCGTCCTTCCATTATATATAGTTTTCAACTGAAAAATATTCTGTGGTGTCACATAGGGAATTGACAATACGAAACATATTTCCATATGCTCTGGGTTGATGTAAAGAGGAAGAGCACTTCCCATTTCATAGGTAAGACTCAGTTATATAGGTTTTACTTTGTCCCCATCTACTTTTTTAATCATGGTACGAATTATGTAATCTGACTCAAAATATAAAGGAATGTGTCCTTCGGTCAAATCAGTCATTCCAGATTGCACTTCATCCAAAAATAAAAGTGTGTCGAATATTATCGGGTCGTGCATAAACAAAAGTTCACGTTTGAATTGTTTGTGACTTTGGTGCAGACTTATGGAGTGAGAGATTAATTTAGAGTGCATATTTGTGATCACAATGGTATCATTCACCATAACCATTAAGTCTACTAGATACTATCTCTATCTTTCCATTTCCCGATAATTAATTGATTTCCCTTTTTAATCCACACATTTCGTTTTCCAAAGTCTAAACAGAAACAGAATTTGCGGCAGACATATCGGTTGCAACGACTGCACCTATGGCTGTACACACCAAGGCAGCAATTAATGCGACAATAAGTCTTTTAGCTCAATTACTCTTTGTAATGGAACTTGAAATAAACAGCTTTCTGGCTTGCTCCAAAATTTCTTGAACACGTTTTTGCGTTCTTTCAAGATGGATCTGGTACCAGGCTTTACTTCAGGGAGCTGCATCGATGAAACGTTGTTACATAGTTACATAGTTATATAGGCTGAAAAAAGACATGCGTCCATCAAGTTCAGCCTTTCCTATATCTGTTAATTTGTTGCTGCAAAAAAAAAACCCGGTTTTGCTCTTTCCAATTTTGCACTAACCAGGGAAAAAAATTCCTTCTTGACCCCAAAATGGCAGTCAGATTTCTCCTTGGATCAATAAGCTGTTCCCCAATATTAAAGATTATATCCACGAATATTATGTTATGTTTTTCCAGGTATCCATCCAGTTGCAGTTTAAAAGTCTGTACAGACTCTGATAAAACTACCTCTGCAGGCAGAGAATTCCACATCCTTATTGTCCTTACTGTAAAAAACCCTTTCCTCTGCTTAAGTCTAAATCTCCTTTCTTCCAGTCTAAACGCATGACCACGTGTCCTATGCATAGTCCTGTTTATGAACAGATTTCCACACAATGGTTTGTATTGGCCCCGAACATATTTATATAATGTTATCATATCCCCTCTGAGGCGACGTTTTTCTAAACTAAACAGATTTAAATTAGTTAACCTTTCTTCATAACTATAGTGCTCCATTCCTTTTATTAATTTTTTAGCCCGCCTCTGCACCTTTTCTAGTGCTATGATATCCTTCTTTAGAAAGGGTGCCCAAAATTGCACAGCATATTCAAGGTGCGGCCTTACCATTGATTTATACAGAGGCAAAATTATATCTTTGATGCCCCTTTTTATACACGACAATACCTTACTGGCGTTAGCAACCGCAGACTGACACTGCACATTGTTGCCTAGTTTGTTGTCTATAACAATTCCCAAATCCTTCTCATTTGTCATTACCCCTAATTCACTACCGTTTAGGGTGTAGGTTGCTTGTGCATTCGCTACCCCGAAGTGCATAACTTTACATTTATCTACATTGAATTTCATCTGCCATTTGTGTGCCCAGTCCCCCAGTCTATCTAGATCCCTCTGCAGCACAGTAATATCCTGCTCGCCCTGTATAACTTTACTGTGTTTCTGTGTTTGCAGATGACACTAAACTAGTTTAGTGTCATCTGCAAACACAGAAACATGACTTTCAATGCCTATTGCCAGGTCATTTATAAATATGTTGAATAAAATTGGTCCCAGAACAGAACCCTGAGGGACACCACTTACCACTTTTGACCAGCTTGAAAATTTACCATTTATAACAACTCTCTGTTCTCTATCTCTAAGCCAATGTTCTATCCAAGAACAAGAATTTGCATCTAGGCCAATTTCTTTCAGTTTGAATACTAACCTGGTTGCAGGGTGACCACACTCACCCAGGTGATGAGCACCTAGGGTTGTGCAGCCAAACACCAGCGCCCTGATATGGCAGCGGATGTAGTCCAGAACAAAGCGAAATCCTGTAGGCACCCTGGAGCAGGCATGAAACATATCACTAGAATACGTGCAGGATGCTGCAGGCAGGGAGTATGGAAGCTAAGCAAAGGGTATAGCAGAAACATAACAAGCAAGGGACAGGGAGACCAGGCACGAAACAAAACCAGACAAGACATACATGTTACAGGGCACTACAGTGAACCAGACAAGGAATAAACATTACTAGACAAGATATACATGATACAGGGCACAACAAAGGACAGGGAACAAGGCAAGGAACACAGGGGCAGGAGTGAGGAGCCGGAACCCTCGGACGCTTCTCCTTTAAGCAAGGATAGGACATATTAACTGGGACATGGGGAGAGGAGAGAGGAACCAGAATCCTCAGATGATACAAGGAAGAAGGGCAAAGGTACATAAGAGACACACAGACATGAACACAGAAACTAGCCTAAGACTGATTGATAACAATTGGAGATTCCGTCACATGATATGGCCATAGTATGCTTAGCCCACCACTACGCCAAAGTACTCCAATGACGGTGGGTCCTAACGCTAATCCCTGCTGACAGCGGTACAAAACAAACCAAACATGTAAACCAAACACATAGCACTGAGACATACCTTAGACTGAAGACTGAGACAAACAGAACACATAGGTGGGGCACACCTTATAAAGGAAACAGAGCTGAAGCAAAGAGCTGAAGCAGAAGCAAGGAATGGAAGATTAGAACAAAGCAAAAGGAAATCCAGGAATGGATCGAAGCAAAACAGAGAAACTAAAGCAAGACAGATATGCAGCTCCGCAGCCTGGGCAGAACGTGACACATACAAGCATACTCCTCCTCCCTTCCTGCTTTTTCTGTCCTTCCTATATAATGTATAACCTTTTAAGTTAACTGCCCAGTCATGGGTCTCATCCCACCATGTTTCTGTTATGCCTATTATTTCATATTGCTTAGTGTATGCTATTGCCTCTAGTTCTCCCATTTTGTTGTTTAGGCTCCTTGCATTAGCAAGCATACATTTAATATTACCCTGAGTCTCTTGAATTTTATGAGAACTTTTATTAATACATACCTCCTCTGTTCTGATCTTGCCCCTCCCCCCATCTCCACCCCCCTTGTTCTGATCTGAAGCCCCACTCCTTTCTGCACTATCTCCATTTTCAAGATCTCCGTATCCCTCCCCCCCTACCACTAGTTTAAAAACTCCTCCAGCCTTCTAGCCATCCTCTCCCCTAGCACAACAGACCCTCTTCCGTTTAGGTGCAATCCATCACCGCTATAAAGATTGTACCCAAGCGCAAAATCATCCCAGTGCTCTAGAAAGCCAAAACCCTCCTTCCTACACCATGACTTTAGCCACGCATTTACCTCCCTGATCTCCCGCTGCCTTTCTACTGTTGCGCGTGGCACAGGTAATATTTCTGAAAATACTACCTTGGAGGTCCTTTTCTTCAATTTATCTCCTAATTCCCTGAAATCATTCTTTAGGACCTTCCATTTTCCACTGACTTTGTCATTGGTACCAATATGGACCATGACAGCCGGGTCTTCCCCAGCCCCTCCCAATAATCCATCCACTCTGTCAGCAACATGCCGGACCCGAGCACCCGGGAGACAGCAAACTGTCCGGTTGAGCCTATCAGAGCGACAGATTACCCTATCTACTCTCTTAATAATAGAGTCCCCTACCACCACAACCTGTCTAGCCTTTCCTACGCTCTCAACCCCACTCAGGGCCGGCAGAAGACTTAACGCCGCCTGGGGCGAAGTTTAAAACGCCGCCCCCCCCCGCCGACGCCGGGGGGCGAAGTTTAGAACGACGCCCCCCCCCCACGCCGACGCCGGGGGGGGGGCGGCATTTTAAACTTCGCCGACGCCATAATCTAACATCCCTCCCAACCGGTACTTACCGTTAAACAGTCCTGCGGCGAGTCTCCCTGCTCTGCCACGGTGCCGGCTTGTAATGCTGAGCGCCGGAAATTGACGTCACTTCCGGCGCTCTGCATTACAAGCCGGCACCGGGACCGAACAGGGAGACTCGTCGCAGAGGAGAGAGAGAGAGGGGCGCCGAGCGGGTAAGCGAAAACCACTCAGTGCCCCTCTCTCTCTCTCCTCCGCTTCAAAAGAAAAACAAAATTAAGCGCTTGGGGCGGCAAAGTGCCGCCCCTTCTAAAGTGCTGCCTGGGGCAATTGCCCCAGTCTGCCCCATTATAGGGCCGGCCCTGACCCCACTCTTACTAGAGGGGCTGTTCCCTCGGCTGTATAGCTACTCCTGAGCTGATGCACCCAACATCTTCACTCAAGTGGGCAAATCTGTTAGGCTGCACAAGGTCAGGACTAGCTATCCCTTTCCTCTTTCCTCCCCCTCTACCACCACGTGTAACTGTTACCCAGCTACATGCCTGTTCCCCAGCTGACTTATCTCCTCCCTCTTCACTACCTGCACCCACTAAACTCTGCTCAGTGAGCAGCAGACTCCTTTCAAGATTGTCTATCTCTCTCAAAGTTGCAATTTGCTTCTCCAGATCTCTAATATGAGCTTCCAGAGAAGCCACTTGCCACAGAGGTATGGACCCTGGACGGATTCATCCAGGAATGCATACATGAAACAAGATGTGCATTGAGTCAGATCATCAATCTTGCTAACTCCCATAACCATACTCATAATCAAGTATAAGAAAAAAAAATAAATAAATGAGAACCTACAAAATAACAGTTAAACAAGAACACCCGTCAAAATAAACAGTTAAAAGTAAAAATATAAAGCAGTATAAATACAGTACCTTGTGGAACTCCTGTTTCTTTTTAACTCCTACTTAAAATAGCCTACTTGAAAAGAGACTATCTCAATGCAGAAGCAACTCAAGTGAGCAAGCTCTGTGAGTTACTTGGGGCTTTATATAGATAAACCCACACAGGTGAAACTAGGTAACCACTCCCCTCAATTAACTGAGCTGCAACATACAGAAGAAAAAAGAAAAAAAAACACCAAAAATAAAGCACCCAAAACAGATGACTGAGTAATTGAATGCCAACCAAATAAAGCTTTTTCCACCAGTTGTACTCCTCCAAGGGAACTCCTGTTTCTTTTTAACTCCTACTTAAAATAGCCTACTTGAAAAGAGACTATCTCAATGCAGAAGCAACTCAAGTGTCCAAGCTGATGAATATATGATACATGTGAAGGCTAATGTATATTAGCCTGTAGTTGTGGGAGGGGCTATGGTTATTTAACACATTTCCCTCCCACAGCTATGTTACTGCGTCTAACATTGAAGACGCTGTACGGAAGTAACGGTTACTTCTGGCACTTTGTGGGTCCACTTACGTTTTTGTCCTCAGGTGGTTTGGCGGCGCTTTTCTCCGGAGGTGCGGTGGTGGTTTCCCCGGCAGTCCAACGGTCCCTGGCAGGCTTCCCTGGCGGTTTGGCAGCGATCCCCGGCAGTCTGACAACTCTTGCAGCTGAGAGAAGTTCCTTCTGACTTCAGCTCAGGTTTTATACGTCCAGGCTTAGTTCTGTTTTAATGCTGTTTTGTTCTAATTTCTTTCAAGTGAAGTTCAAAATGGGTCAGATCAATTCGGTTCAGTTCAATTTGATTCAGTTTGATTCAGTTCAATTCGGTTCAGTTCAACTCGGTTCAGTTCAATTCAGTTCAGTTCAGTTCAGATCAATTCAATTTAGTTCAATTCATTTCAGTTCAATTCAGTTCAGTTCAGTACAGTTTAATTTAGTTCAGTTCCCAGCCAAAGAATTCGTTACCTCCACCGCATCAGCCAGCTCAGACATCAAGCTCCAGCTCAATCACCATGCAGCTGCTCCTCCACTCGTCCGATCCGGACCCCGGTCTCTCCTCGGATCCGCCTCACAGTCTTCCCCGGACTCTCGCCACAGGTCTTACTCGCTGCGGCTGCGACTACGGTTGTGGTTGCTCCATGGTACACCGCCGGTTTTGCTGGGCCTTTCGCGCCCTTGACTCCATTGCCGCGAGCGTGACACGCTAGCGTGTTACGTCATCGCTCCACCCCCCCCGAAGATGATATTTTAGAATTCAATGCTTGTCTGCAGTACAAATACATGCTTTCTCAAATGATTGCAACATTATTGAAAATCTAAATAGGAAATTAGAAGATGAGTTAAGATTTTTACGTGCATTATTGTTTGTTTGCACTCTGTGATAATTCAATTCAGATATCTGTATAATTTAACTTATCAATCATTTACTTTTTTACAGGCTCAAATCCTATTGGAGGACGCCTATTGGAGACCAACATTTCTCAGTTCCTCGCTTGGTAGTGACTGGCAGGCGGGGACATCCAAGATATAAATATAAAGTTATCAATTACAATATTACGTAAATTACACTGTAAGATGTGGGGGGTAAACTGAGCTCCAGGAACAAGGACATGGAGGGTGACCAAACTGTAAAATCTTCTTCAAAAACAACGAAAACATAAAAATCAATCAGAAATTGAGAATCAAAAGTATACTGAGCTCAATCAAGTGCCGGTGCGGGGAACTCTAATCTCTGACAGTCGGGGAAGGTCTACGCGACGGACGCAGACAACCCCCGCTGCTAGCCACACCTCCTTCCGGCTGCAGCGGACGTTGTCTACGCGGATCGCGTAGACGTCAACCCGCTGCCCCGGCAATACAGCAGGAAGCACCGGTAAGTGTGTGTATGATGGGGGGGGTGAGACAGGAGGATCCAGGTCCCCTGCAGCGGTGCGGGGGATCTGGATCTTAGTCTCCTAATCAGACCTCTATTTGAGGTCTGATTAGAAGACGACCCCGATTAGAAGACGAGGGGTATTTTTCAGAGCATTTGCTCTGAAAAAAACCTCGTCTTATAATCGAGCAAATACGGTATATATATATATATATATATATATATATATATTAGACCCTGCTGCCTATAGCAGGTATAGATCAACACATTAACATACAAGCCCAGCTTTGCATGTATAGATCGATTGAAATTCACTTGAGGGTATAGATCAAATAAACAGAATCAGACATATAAATCCTGCAGGTATACAATTATAATGTATGGAAACATAGCATTGCAGGTATAGATCAACTGCAAATCACATGTAAACTCAGCACTGAGGGTATAGATCAAATAAATACATGGAAACAGCACTGCAGGTAATGATTAACTAAATATGACATACAAACCCTGTATTTGCAGGTATACATAAATAATGTATGGAAACATAACATAGCAGATATGGATCTATAGAATAACACAAAAACACAGCTTTGTGGGTATAGATCAATTGGAATTCACATAAAAACACAGCATCTATAAGATAAACCCCCACTTGGTATTTAGAGCTCACACAATAAAACACAACAAAACAATTACACACAGGAAGCTCAGCTGGACATAAGGCCCTAACAGTGCACTCTGCTGAGTTCCCGCTGCCAACTTTCTCCACCCACTTCACTGAACGGGGCTGGCACCGCCCCACAAAGGTAATTGAGCCATGCTGATGCCGCCCACAAATGTTATTGAGTGGCGCCGGCTGACTCAATTCAATTTCAAATCGACGGGGGCGGCATTTTAAGAATCCACCCGGTCGATCCGAAATAGAATTGAGTCAGCTGGCCAGTGCGGCTCAATTACCTTCGTGGGTGATGCCAGCCCCGTTCAGTGAGGTGCACTGTCCCGGATTGAATCCGGGACATGTGGTTCCAAATTCGGTGGGGGGGGTCAAGGAATAACCTAGGGGGGGCAATTGCCCCCCTTGCCCCCCTGTAGCGACACCACTGCCCCTATATGTAACTATGTTTTGTGTTCTGTACATTTAAGGAATGGTTAATGCACCACATACCTTTTAGAAATAATCGTCAATATTGTCTTGTCATATCCCTTGAATTTATGTATTGTATTAAGCGCTGCGTAAACTGTTGGCAATATATAAATAAAAGATAATAATAGTGATAATAATGTGTCTGGAAGAATTTATTAAATATTACAGAAATCTGCAAAAACAAGTCCTACACAGAGCCTGAAAAAGAAAAGAAAAATTTAAAAACCCAACACAACAAGGTCTCAATAACAGCAAATTTCCAACAATGACATCAATACCAACATTTGCCAACGAATTCAATTAGTTTAACCCCTTCGTGACAAAGGCTGATTTTATTTTTTGTACCCTTCGTGACAATGGCCGTTTTAACATTTCTGTGCTGCTCGTGTTTAGCTGTAATTTTCTTCTTCCCCGTTTACTGAACCCGCACAAGTTATATATTGTTTTTTTCAGTGCAAGAAGGGCTTTCTTTAGATGATATTGTTTTGATTGTATCATATTTTTTATTATTATTAAAAAAAGTATAAAATATGGTGAAAAATTTAGAAAAAAAAATACTTTTTCTAACTTTTAGTTGAAAAATCTTTTAGGCTAGGTTTCCACTTGGGTTTTTGTCCGGCGTTTTTTTCTTGATGAAAAACGCCAGGAAAAATGCCAAGAAAACTGCCACTGCATTTACCTGCGTTTTGGCGTTTTTTCTGGAGTTTTTTCTGGCGTTTTAGCCTTTCTGTGGAAATTGCTTTTTTTGACCTTAGGCAGTTTTTCCAGCCTTTACAAGTTTCACCCAGCTAAAAGGGATTAGGATAAATGGCAAGTATCTGCCCTCTCCTGATGTCATTTACTTGGTAGACCCTTTTGTCTCTTTTCTGTGGTTTGTAAGGCATGCTTTATTCCGAATGTCTGCTCCTCTGGGAAGATTGGCCCCAAATGATGGTGCAAATTGTTTGCTGTTGCTTTTGGCACGCAGGATCCAGTCGCGTATGTTTGTTTGTAATGGCATGTTTCTTCCAAATGGTGTAAAATTCAATATGAACCAGTCCAGGACTTTGTTTTGTGTGAAACTGTTTGTTTTCAGCCTATTTCTCGTAGGACACACAGATACTGGGTCCATCCTCTGCATTGTAACTGTGGAAAAAACGCCATAAAAAACGCCAAGGCAATAAACCCACATGGCTTTTTCATGGCGTTTTTTCTCTCCCATAGACTTCTATTGGAGAAAAACGCCAAGATTTCTTGCAAAAAACGCCACAGTGTCAACATGCTGCGATTTTGAAAAACTGCCACAGAGCCCAAAAAAGCAGAAAAACGCCAAAGAGGACTGAAAAAACGCCAAACAGAAAAACGCCAAGTGGAAATGGCATTGTGCGATTTCCTATTGAAGAACAGCTAACATCTGGCTGCAGCCGTTTTTCACAAAAAAAACGCCAGGTGGCGCTATTGGCGTTTTTATGGGCGTTTTTAGCAAAAAAAAACAAGTGGAAATCTAGCCTTACTCATCTATAAAAGGTAATGAAAAAAAACTGTTAAATAGATTCTACTATTCGTCCTGAATTTAGCAATACCCAATGTTTTTATGCTTTTTTCTGCACCTTATGGGGCAATAAGAACAGGTAGCGTTTTGCGATTTCAAAGCCATTTTTTCCAAATCTGGTAATTCTTCCCCCCATGTGCCATTTCGGGTATCTTTGAAGCCGGCCAATGCAATTTACCCCATCAAATCATATATTTTTTAAAACTAGACACGCCAGGGTATTTCAAATGCTATTTTAACTCTTTCCATGCACTATATCTACCTCCAGTCTTTGTCAAACTTTGTGGTAGTAATTTTTTTGCATTTTTTTTCCCACACACATTTTACTTCAGGTATGAATTAACAGGTTAATTAAACACCCCAATATGTGTTCAGCAACATCTACTGAGTACAGCAATACCTCACCTGAATGATTTTGCCTGGCTGTTTGGGGGCAAAAGGGCCACATTTGGGGCATGCACATTTTTCAATGTTGAACTTTGGCATTTGGTGATCCAACGCCCATGCCCTATTTGGTACATTTTTGAGCCCGGCCATTTCAGTGTGCCAAATAAAACCCTATATTTTTGAAAACTAGACACCCCAGGGTATTTCAAATGCTGGTATTTTAACTCTTTCCATGCACTAATTCTACCACCAGTCTTTGTCAAACTTTGTGGTAGTCATTTTTTTGCATTTTTTTTTCACACACATTTTACTTCAGGTGTGAATTAACAGGTTCTGCTATATGTCACTATCATAAAACACCCCAATATGTGTTCAGCAACATCTCCTGAGTACAGCTATACCTTTGGGGCATGCACATTTTTCAATGTAGAACTTTGGCATTTGGAGATCCACTGCCCATGCCGTATTTGGTACATCTTTGAGCCGGGCCATTAAATTCTGGTATTTTAACTATTTGCATGCACACATTTTACCACCAGCATTTTTTCAAAGTTTGCAGTAGTATTTTTTGTGTGTATTTTTCCCCACACACCTACTTTATGTATGAATTTACAGCTCCTGGTATATGTCGCTGTCACACGACACCCCAATATGTGTTCAGCAACATCTCCTGAGTAGAACTAAAAGGCCACATTTGAGACGTGTGCATTTTTCTAATTGGAAATTAGATGTGTGGCCATCCTTCCCCCCGTGTTAATTGGGACATTGTTGAACCGGGCCAATTCAATTTACCCCATCAAATCATACATTTTTTAAAAGTAGACACCCCATGGGCATTTAATATGCCAGTATTTGAACTCTTTCCATGCGAGAATTGTTTTAAACTAATGTGCTAATTTTAGGACTTGCTCATGAAAATATTTTTTATATATATATATATATACGGTGACATCAGTGGGAAATTATTTTTACATTTTACTGTTTTTTTAACTATTTTTTTCTTCTTCTTATTATTATTTTTAATTTACTTTTTAATTTATTTTTACTAATCACACTGTGATTAGAAAGCTGGGCTCCATTGACTTGCATGGTTGAATGCAGTACCTGTATTCAACCTGCAAGTGGAGCCAGAGTTCTCTAGAGGGTCTGGAGACCATCTAGCGAACTTTTTCAACTTGATTTTTTTTTTTTTACAATTTCACTATATGATATATGCGTTTCACTATATGATATATGAACAATTTCATTATATGATATATACGTTTCACTATATGATATACGCGCATATCCGGGAACTTCTCGGCTCCGGCAGGACGCGGCCAGGACTTGCACACTGACGTCAGTGGGCAGTCACGTATGCCTGTTCCCGCTGACGTCGGGGGCGTTCCCGCTGGCGGCAGTGGGAAACACCCCCATTTAATAGAAAAAATGGGAGGGGAGCGGGGCGTGTCAGGACCCCGCGACAGGGAGGATTCGGGTCTTTACCCGAAGAACCGGAGGAGCATTCCATTCCCAGTTATGTATATGCATTTCAATATATGATATATGCATTTCAGTGTGTGATACATCCGTTTCACTATATGATATATGTTTCATTTTTTTTTCACTATATGATATATGCGTTTCACTATATGTTGTATGCGTTTCACTATGTGATATATGCGTTTCACTGTATGATATAGTGAAATAAAAAACTAAAATAATGTCCCTAACGGCCCCTCATAGGATTTAACAAAGTACAGGAGGCAAGCTTATTTGAAAGGAGGAGCAATGTTAGAACAAGAGGTCATGGTCTAAAACTAGAGAGTTATAGAGTAACGTAAGGAAGTTCTACTTTACTCAGAGGGTAGTAGATAAATCAAACATTCTGCCAATAGGAGTGGTGGAGAGTAACACGGTATGGGATATACATAAAGCTTCCCTCACTATAGGACCTGATCAAAGACTGGTAAGAGTTAAATCTCTTACATCAGGAAAAATGGGCAGACTAGATAGGCCAAATGGTTCTCATCTGCTGTCAAATTATTTGTGTCTGTTTCTATGTCTTGTACCGTTGGACTTTTTCTTGAATGATACAAGCAGCCAGTGAGGGTTTTCATGTTGCAGTACCAATTCTTGTTAGTGTGATGTGTTTATAGATGCATCTTTTGAACAGTGATCATAATCAGCAAGGCATAATGTCAGCATTCATTATATTTCAGTAACAGAACCAAGTATTTTTTCTTTTATGATTAAGTAAAAAATACAAATAACTGTGCAAGAGATTAAAATTCAATACTGAAAGTTAACAGATCAACTTTAAACCATTGTAAACTGATGCCAAGACTGCCAGTTACCTTCAGCTCATCTGTAGATTTCTAGAGCCCTTGACAATGGAGGGTACAAAATAAATGGTGGCCCCCTGACTCACTGGACCAAAAGGCAATATCAAATTTATCATTTGTTGTAACAAATAGAGTGCATAACACCCAACAGTTCATATACTGTACCTAAAATTGGACACCTACTTTAGGGAGGTTAGGGGTGGGCCAAATGCAGGATCAGGGGCATTGCCTGCAGAGATAGGCAGTCATGTTGCAGTGCTCTGCTTCAATATGTGACGAGGTGACCATGTGGAGCTGTGGCTAACACCTAAGATGCAAAATCTCTGATCTCCCTAACTAGTCCCATAATCCCCAGATCACAGAGAGGCAACCAGGGAAGGTATGCGCAGCTGCCAGCACTTTCGCCGGCGCTCGGTGATAGAAGCCCCGGTGGAAGTGTTGGCAGCAGCGGAGGTTACCAGACAGGAGGATCCAGGTCCCCTGCAGCTTTGCGGAGAAACTGGATCATAGTCTCATAGTCAGACCTCTATTAGAAGGTTTGACTATAAGACGACCTCGATTAAAAGACATTTGCTCTAGAAAAAAACCTTGTCTTATAATCGAGTAAATATATATATATATATATATATATATATATATACACACACACACACTGTGGGATTCAGCTGGTTCTTACTGGTTCAACGGGGATGGCTTCTTAAAATGCCACCCCTGTCGATTCAAAATAGAAGTGAGTCAGCCCGTGCTGCTCAATAATTTATGTGGGCGGCACCAGCGCTGCTCAATGACCTTTGTGGGCAGTGCCAGCCCCGTTCAGCGAGGAGGGTGGGTGGAGCTGCCGGCAGCAGCAGCGGGAATCCAACAGAGTGCACATTGGGGTCTTTGGTCAGGTAAGGCATCTGTAACGGGTTCACCAAGAGAGCTGTAGTAACTCCCAGAGATCACCCACATGTATCCTCCTGTTGTCCCCGGAATCACTTCCAGCACCAGCCAGCATGCGCACCTTGGAACCCTGCTATGTGTACCCAATAAGTAGACACAACTACCTTGAACTGAGTACAGCAGGAATGAACAGTTTATTGTAGTAAACATAGACTGATATAGCCACATAACTTCATTAACATAAATTAACAGATACATGTATTCAACCCAACCTTTAATCCCCAATCAGCAATCCTACTGATGGGATTAATTAAACAATGGAGTTCCTGCCTGTTTGGAAGCCAGGCTGGAGCCATCTCTGACTACCTTGGGGCCTTGTATGACAGGTCATTCTTTCACAGCATCTTTGTCACTAAATAGCTTCCCATAGTCCCATGTTTAGTGACAAAGATGCCTATGGGAAACTGGGGGCAAAGACAAATTCTGTCCCCAGTTTCCCATAGGCATCTTTGTCACTAAACATGGGACTATGGGAAGCTATTTAGTGACCAAGATGCCTATGGGAAAGTGGGGACAGAGTTAATTAATGGTAATTAAAAGTATGCACTGGTGCTTTTTAGATGATTGCTTGAGGATTTTTTAATGTGGCAAAATTCATTTCTTCTCTCTTAACTCTCGTTCTTTTCTCTATCCATTTTTCTTATCTCCTTCCCATACATGGAAATCGCTTATCACTGTGGCAAGTGAAAGTCTGGATGGGACAGGAACCACAAATAAGAGTATGTGCACTCTGATTGGTCCTTACATTAGGCTTTATTGTTATTTTGAATTATCTGGGAAGTTCACATAGTGTAGCAAATTAAAATTATCTGAAAACATCTGATCTATTCCAACTATAACTTGATTTCCAGATATTCAGAAGAAAGATCTACAACTTCCATGATGCTTACCATCCTTGAAGGCATAGCTGTGCCTTTTTCTGGGTTGAGTAAGCAAACCGTATTAAAAGTTAAAATGTATAAAAATGATTTACTGTGGACTGTGGGTGGTTGGGCATCTATAGAATTCTTGACTACCCCAAGCACAAAGATCCGGTTGTCACATAATACTTTAAGACATAATCTAAACCATATGTACCACCAACATCTAATGGTAAAAACATGGATATAACTGCCACAAGTATATTTTTCTAGAGCAGGTCTGTACAACTCCAATACTCAGGAACTGCATACATCCCAATTTAAGTATCTCAATTTTAAAAAAAAAGAAACTTGTTTTCATAGAAATATAGAACTTCTGGCCTGTTTGCAGTCCTTCTCTAGAGAACCGCGCAATCCATGGTAAATAAATACAAAACTCTTCAAGATTCATTTGACATAAAGAGTATAGAGATTATCTGTTATAAAAACATCATCCAATTTAAAGTACAGATGTTTCAATAAGTACCCAATGCATGCATAAATCACAGGACTTCCAAATCTTGGTGCATATTCCCTTAGTCTTAAGGTAACTGTGAACAGCAAACATCTTTCAACAGTCCCCCCTAGGTGACTCTCATCACCCTTAATTGGTACTCAGCGCAAATCCAAATTGTGCAAGCTGGGAGTGCATTCTGTATCACCAGTTAGTAAGGTGGGGTTCTGAAGATGTATCAGGTCAGACTTGAAAAAATATTTTGGGATATCAACTTTGATGAGATAACTTTGTTATATTTTGTTCATTTCCACACTTGGTGAACCTTTATATTTTGATTTGCTACATTTCCAATGGACACTCCCCATTGAAATTTAAATACAATATGAAACCAGACACTAGTTTTATAATAACAAAAAGAGTCCCTCATGATAATTTGCAATATGGTTTACAGTTAATTTCTCCATAGTTCAAAAAGTTTCTCAAAACACATTTTTTAATTAGACAACTGGGTCCTTTTTATTTTAATTCCAAAAAGACGGTGAAAAGAAATCCAAAGATATAACATTAATGTTTGTTGTTATATGCAGAATAGATAGATGGTCGAGGAAGATGTGAAGATGGTCTTCTCTTTCAGTGTGTATGGGTTTCTGTTACAGAAATACTCATTGTTAAAACTTACACTTTCAAAGGAATTGTAAGCAGTCTTGATAATTATTAAAGCAAAAAAACAAGAAACAAAGAAAATGTCTGTGGTATTGAAATCTGCACAAATAAGGACACATTATGACTAATTTAAATTCTACTTTCTGGTGTATTCCACATACAAAATAAGGAAAAAAGATTTACTTTAGATTTTATATATAATATATACACACACATCCCTTTTCCATACATTACAACTCTGATTCCACACGGGTTAAATTATGTTGGTCATGTTATTAGCTTGCAATGTACTTATTTGGTACATCGGATAAGTTAGAATTGGAGATTTTTTCTCAGTTTAAAATAACCTATACATATACTTAATTTTCTAGTTTAGTAAATTGTACCAATTCCATTTGAATAGGAATGGAAGCTTATCTAGATTCAAACCAGAGCATCCCCATGTCTTTGGACTGGGACACTGTATTCACGTTGTACATCATACAGTATGTCCTTTAAAACCCCCCCAAAATTTTGCATTCTCATGTTAAAAATGGAAATATTTTATCAGAGGTCGTTGCATGCCCATTTTGCCTAAAGAAAAACATAAACTGCAGGGAAAATAGGTCTTCTGTTATATGGCTACAGTCAAGTCTTTGGTATGTGGTCCTTCATACTGGCCGGTCCACAGCATACTGACATGGGCTTAGGTTGGAAGCCGGAGTCTGTACTGCTGGGTATGTGAAGTTAGCATGTTGTTTAGCTTTCAGCCTCAGACTTGCCAGGCTGGAATTGCAGGTATCCCTGTACATATATGGGCTGGCCGTGGAAGCATAGGGACATGCGCTAGCTGAAACAGCAGAGTTGAGGCTGGGGCTGTTGAGGTTGTTAATATTTCCCAAGTTGTTAAGGCTAGAGCCTGGGACTCCAGTCACTGCGGAAGAAACCATAGAGGAAGGCATGGTCATGGTGGCAATGGAGTTTGGTGGGGAGAACATAGGTTGAGATGACAGAGGACTTACATTCATTGAGTTAAAAAATGGAAAGCTCTTGGCAGACAGTGGGCTAGTAGCAAGACCCTTGGTAGCCCAGTTGTTATATGAGTATCCAGAATACATATCATCATATGGCTGCATTAGTCCATTAAACTGGACCCCAAAACTATTTTTGCAGAGTTCTGCCTGCTGGTTCCGCTCTCTTTTCCTCCATTTTGCCCTTCGATTCTTGAACCAAACCTAGAAGTAAGAGTGAACAAAAATATACAGATTTATTTCACTTGGACATGGACTGTTTTTAATTCTAGTCAGAATACCTTGCACTTTGCCTATGGAAAGCTATATTTTTCAAGATGGGTTCAGCTGTATCAGTTTGGCCTGTATCCGTTTCGGGTCATGCCATTTGGGATGAAGAATACCCCGGCTACTTTTTAGCATATGGTAGATCGGCTTCTGGATACAGTGGGGCAAAAAAGTATTTAGTCAGCCACCAATTGTGCAAGTTCTCCCACTTAAAAAGATGAGAGAGGACTGTAATTTTCACCATAGGTAAACTTCAACTATGAGAGACAGGATGGGGGGAAAGAATACAGGAAATCACATTGTAGGATTTCTAATGAATTCATTGGTAAATTCCTCGGTAAAATAAGTATTTGGTCACCTACAAACAATCAAGATATCTGGCTCTCACAGACCACCATAAGAGTCTCCTCTGTCCTCCACTCGTTACTTGTTATCAGTATAAAAGACACCTGTCCACAACCTCAAACAGTCACACTCCAAACCCCACTATGGCCAAGACCAAAGTGCTGTCGAAGGACACCAGAAACAGAATTATAGACCTGCACCAGGCTGGGAAGACTGAATCTGCAATAGGCAAGCAGCTTGGTGTGAAGAAATCAACTGTGGGAGCAATTATTCGAAAATGGAAGACATACAGGACCACTGATAATCTCCCTCGATCTGGGGCTCCACGCAAGATCTCACCCCGTGGTGTCAAAATGATCACAAGAACGGTGAGCAAAAATCCCAGAACCACACGGGGGGACCTAGTGAATGACCTGCAGAGAGCTGGGACCAAAGTAACAAAGGCTACCATCAGTAACACACTATGCCGCCAGAGACTCAAATCATGCAGAGCCAGACGTGTCCCCCTGCTTAAGCCAGTACATGTCCGGGCCCGTCTGAAGTTTGCTAGAGAGCATTTGGATGATCCAGAAGAGGATTGGGCGAATGTCATATGGTCAGATGAAACCAAGGTAGAACTTTTGGTAGAAACTCAACTCGTCGTGTTTGGAGGAGAAATAATGCTGAGTTGCATCCAAAGAACACCATACCTACAGTGAAGCATGCGGCTGTTTTTCTGCAAAGGGACCAGGACGACTGATCCATGTAAAGGAAAGAATGAATGGGGCCATGTATCGTGAGATTTTGAGTGAAAACCTCCTTCCATCAGCAAGGGCATTGAAGATGAAACGTGGCTGGGTCTTTCAGCATGACAATGATCCCAAACACACTGCCCGGGCAACGAAGGAGTGGCTTCGTAAGGAGCATTTCAAGGCCCTGGAGTGGCCTAGCCAGTCTCCAGATCTCAACCCCATAGAAAACCTTTGGAGGGAGTTGAAAGTCCGTGTTGCCCAGCGACAGCCCCAAAACATCACTGCTCTAGAGGAGATCTGCATAGAGGAATGGTCCAAAATACCAGCAACAGTGTGTGAAAACCTTGTGAAGACTTACAGAAAACATTTGACCTCTGTCATTGCCAACAAAGGGTATATAACAAAGTATTGATATGAACTTTTGTTATTGACCAAATACTTATTTTCCACCATAATTTGCAAATAAATTCCTTAAAAATCAGACAAAGTGATTTATGGACTTTGTTGTCTCATTCTGTCTCTCATAGTTGAAGTGTACCTATGGTGAAAATTACAGGCCTCTCTCATCTTTGTAAGTGGGAGAACTTGCACAATTGGTGGCTGACTAAATACTTTTCTGCCCCACTGTATGCTGCAGGACTAAGCTTGCACTTATTTGGACGATATAGCCATCTATAGTACCACCTCGGAGGAACACCTACCCCACTTGGGAGTAGTCCTTGAAAGGATTAGGGAGGCAGGACTGACTGTAAAGCCAGACAAGTGCCATATGGTGATGTCAAGGGTGCAGTATCTGGGGCACCGGATGGGGTGCGGAAGACAGAGACCTGAACCCGCTAAAGTAGAAGCAGTAGGGAACTGGCCAATGCCCCACACTAAGACCTAGGTGCTAGCATTTTTAGACACTGCAGGTACAATACAGTACCATAGCTAAGTCCCTGGCATGTCCTGTGGTCCCCTGAGTGTGAAGCGGCGTTCCAACCAGGTAAACAGAGTAATGAAAAGTAAATATTTTTTTAATGAAAAGTCCCCTTAGTAAATGTATCAGATATAGTAGTCATTTAAACATTTTTGTTACTAAATGCCTTTGTGGAAAGCTTCATGTCTGATATGCAAAAAAATGTTTAAAAAAAAATCTCATGTATATTACCAATAGATATGTTTTAAGATTAGAAGGTTTGCTTCGTTTTGTTGGCCTTCCAAGGGTTAAAACTCGCAACCTACTGGTTAGTGCAATGCAATATTTATTTACTAAGAAATCCATACTAGGATTAGCCCTTACCCTCACTCTGGCTTCTGTAAGGTTGGTCCACACAGCAATCTCCTCTCTTGTGCTCATGTCTGGGTACCGGTTTCTCTGGAAAGTTGCTTCAAGTTCTTGCAGCTGCTGGCTTGTGAAATGTGTCCTTTGTCTCCGCTGTTTCTTTTTTAAGGAGCCATCTTCAGGATTAGAGTCATCTGTTTGGTTCTGTTGTGATTTTTCTGTATCTGCAGAAAGAGGAGCAGATCAAATACAGTGTAGACATTGTTAATGTTGTCGATGACTATTGTAGCTGGAAATAGGCAATTTTATGGCAGACAGGAGGCTCCTATTATGCTTATATCTTTCTTTACTTTCAACAGCAGCAAGGGTAATATACAAGTGCGGTAGAAGCGTCCATTTGGATATTTCTGCTGCTCGCAAACACCATATTGCTCGCACCATCCCCCCTTTTTGTTTTCCCGCCCTTAATTTACACTCACCTGGTGATCAGCTGCTTTGCGTCCCCGCCCATCTTCCTCACAGTACCTCAGCAAGACAAACAGGCTCACTTGTACCAATTTGCTTCAAATGCTAGCAATTTGTTTCTATTTACCTAGCTTTCTCTACAACCTACCTATACTTTACAATTATTATTATATACTGTTTCTTTTTGGCTCCTTATCAGCATTATGGCCAATAAGGAAATCAGCAAAAAGACCTCTAGTGACACTGTTCATTCTATTGACAGTGACAAACTATCTGAGTAACTTAATACATCTGTTTCCTCTGCTGTTATTACGGCCATGTCCTCCATGCAGGAAACACTATCAAAATCTATGGCAGATGCCATTTCTGTGTGCCTTCTTAGGGAAAGGTCATTTCACACTCCTACTTCCCCAGAATTTTTCTGGTCTGCAGAGGAGTCATCCAAAGACCTGGCTAAAGGTTTTAAGAAACCTGGCAAAGCCTCAGAAAAGAGAAAACACTGCTCTGACGATCCTCTACCCTTTTCTCTAAAATTCTCCCTAGCGGACGAAAATCTCATTTGTTTGATGATTCTCGACCTAATTCAGAAACAGGCCATCACTCAGGTTCCCCTTTCTTCCACGGGTTTTCTGAGCAACCTTTTTCTTGTGAAAAAGAAAGATGGCGGCTATCGTCCCGTCATCAATCTCAAACAACTGAACAATTTTGTTCGGTACCACCATTTCAAAATGGAGGGAATTCATTTCTTACGAGATCTATTAATCCAAAACGATTGGATGATAAAAATAGACCTGAAGGATGCCTATTTGACTGTTCCAATTCATCCTTCACATCAACATTTTCTTCAATTCATATGGGAAGGTCAAAAATGGCAATTCAATTGCCTTCCCTTCGGCATTTCTTCAGCACCATGGTGCTTTACAAAAATCTTGAAACCTGTCATAGCCCTCCTAAGAAGTCGAGGAGTGAGACTTATCATCTATCTAGATGATATTCTTCTCATGTCTCAAGACCTTCATACCATTCATCTCCATATGAATTGGACAATCTCATTACTGACAAACCTGGGTTTCCTCATAAACGACAAGAAAACCATTTTGACCCCTTCAAGGGAAGTAGAATTCTTAGGGTTCATCATCAATTCTCAGAAATCTGAGTCTACCCTCAAAGAAATTAAAAACCATTCGGAAAGAAATCAGATCTATTCTCAACAAGGAGATAATCTCCCTAAAATCTGTGCCAAGGATTGTGGGTCTACTCTCTGCATCAATCCAAGCCATATTTCCAGCTCCCCTCCATTATCGCGCCCTTCAACGTCTCAAGGCGAGACATCTGAGAGAGGGCTTGGGATACTCAGACGAGATCTCATTAGATATGGAGGCCAAAGAGGAACTTCTTTGGTGGCTGAATCGTGGGAAAAGTATTTTCAGTTCCTTCCCGGATATAACAATAGAGTCAGACGCCAGCCGTATAGGCTGGGGTGCTCGCTGTGGTGCAAATTCCACAGGAGGGAAATGGTCACATTCAGAATCCCACATGCATATCAATTATCTAGAACTTCTAGCGGGATCCTTTGCCCTCAAGAGTTTCATCAAAAACAAAACAAATTGTTGTGTCCTACTCAAGATGGACAACATTACCGCAGTCCAATACATCAACAAACTACTAGATCAAAACCTCTAGCCAATCTAGTAAAACAATTCTGGCACTTCTGCCTAGAGAGGAATATCTCCCTCAAAGCAGAATATCTTCCAGGTCTATCCAACACGATAGCAGACTGGAACTCCCGCTTCCTAGTAGACTACAGCAATTGGCGACTCAATCCCCAAATCTTTTATCAACTCAATTGAGGTTGCCGCTCATCAGGGGGGCGCCAACTTGCCGGCACCCCTCCAGAGACGGACAGTAATGTCCTCTGCTGAAGGAGCAGGCTCGCAAGGGAGCGGGTTCACTTTGAATCCGGCTTAAAATCACTTAAGGGAGCCGGAGGTCTGTTAAAGACCTCCGATACCACTCCCTTGCGATCCGCGCGGCAACAGCTGCCCACTGAACCGGAAGAAGACAGAAGAACTGAAGAAGAGGAAAAGAAGCTGTAAGGAGGAAAGGTAGGAAAGCATTCAGTGAGTGAGAGTGGATTGGTATGTGTGGATTAGTATGTGTGGATTGGTATATGTGTGGATTGGTATGTGTGGATTGGTATATATGTGGATTGGTATGTGTGTGGATTGGTATATATGTGGATTGGTATATGTGTGGATTGGTATATGTGTGGATTGGTATATGTGTGGATTGGTATATGTGTGGATTGGTATGTGCGGATTGGTATGTATGCGGATTGGTATGTGTGGATTAGTATATGTGTGGATTGGTATGTATGTGGATTGGTATGTGTGTGGATTGGTGTATGTGTGGATTGGTATGTGTGGATTGGTATGTGTGGATTGGTATATATGTGGATTAGTATGTGTGGATTGGTATGTGTGGATTAGTACATGTGTGGATTGGTATGTGTGGATTGGTATATGTGTGGATTAGTATATGTGTGGATTGGTATGTCTGGATTGGTATGTCTGGATTGGTGTATGTGTGGATTGATATGTGTGTGGATTGGTATGTGTGTGGATTGGTATACGTGTGGATTGGTATACGTGTGGATTGGTATAAGTGTGGATTGGTAAGTGTGAGAGAGTGATGGGTGTTATGCTGTACCATTTCCAATGTATTTTTCATTATATAATTATGCTCTAAAGTACATCATAACTCCCATCACTCTATACTGTTCCATACAGTGGCAGAACTGGGAGACAGAGGCCTTGCACCCCCACAGCAGGACTCCTGAAAGGTAAGTGAACTTCAAAGAGGGAGAAGGTAGATAGTTAGGAGGGGGTAGATAGGGAGAAGGGAGTGAGACGGAGGATAGGGGGTAGATAGGGAGAAGGGAGTGAGAAGGGGTAGATGGGGCAGTAGGGAGTGAGAAGGGAAAGATAGGGCAATCATACTCCTATCATGCCAAGTCTGCGAGTACATCCTGGAATCTGGGTATGCCTGGGCATGATAGGAATGTGATTGCTGTTAACAATCATATATATATATATATATATATATATATATATATATATATATATATATATATATATATATATATATATATTAATATTGTTATTTAATTGTTTTGTCCTATTTTGGTGTGTTACTTACTTTAAATAAAAGTGTTAGATTTTTTTTTATGGTGTGGGGGGTCATATTCGGTTTCGGCCAGGTAAATGCTGCATTTTCCAGAATTCGGACTGAATTTTCGGTGCATCCCTACTACTAATGAAGTGGTAGGCCTACACCACATCAATGTTTGGCTTAGTATATATTGATAGGAGTTATGCTGCACTATTGTCAATGTCTGGCTCAATGTATAGTGATAGGGATTTCGCTGTACCGTCGTCAATGTGTGCCTCAGTATATAGTGATAGGTGTTATGCTGTACCACCGTCATTGTCTGCCTCAGTATATAGTGGTAGGTGTTATGCTGTACAACCGTCAATGTCTGCCTCAGCATATAGTGATAAAGTGTTATGCTGTACCACCGTCAATGTCTGCCTCTGTATATAATGATAACAGTAATGCTGTACCACCTTCAGTGTCTGCGCCGGTATATAACGGTAGAAGCTATGCAGTTTTAAAGTGTGTGTGTGGGGGGGTGCCACATACAGGATCCGCCCCAGGTGCCAAATACTCTAGGTACGCCCCTGCTTGGAATGTTAATCTTATTCTAGATTTATTTAATTCATGGAATGATAATGATTCACTCTCTCTTAAATTGTTATCTTGTAAATTAACTGTTTTACTATGTTTAATTTCTTTTAAAAGAGGGTCGGATGTTAAAGCTCTAGATATATCTAACAGAACTTTTTCCCCTGACGGTGTTTACTTTATTATAACCAGACGTACCAAAACTAACCTTAAAAAGGTATTTTATCCCTGTTTTCCTGACCATCCTAAATTATGTGTCGTTCGATGTTTGCAAACATATGAACTTCGCTTTCATACACTTAGGTTCACAGAGGGTCTATCCAGGCTCCTGCAGGTTGAATGTAGGTACTGCATCCAACCATGCAAGGTCAATGGAGCCCAGCTCACTAATGAGAGTAAAAATATATATAGAATTTTAGAGAAGAATTACCAGATTTGGAAAAAAAGGTTTTGAAATAGCAAAACGCTACCTGTACTTATTGCCCCATAACGTGCAGAAAAAAGCAAAAAAACATAAAAACATTGGGTATTTCTAAACTCAGGACAAATAGTAGAATCTATTTAGCAGGTTTTTTCATTAGTTTTTGCAGATGAGTAAAAGTTTTTTGTTTAAAAAGTGAGAAAAAAGTTATTTTTTAACAAAAAATCCACATATTTTATCATTTTTTTTATAGTAAATTAGATGATATGATAAAATTAATGGTATCTAAAGAAAGCACTGTTTGTCCTGAAAAAAACAATATATAATATGTATGGGAGCACGAAATGAGAAAGAAGAAAATCACAGCTAAACAGTAACACTGAAAAACGTTAAAAGAGCCATTGTCCCGCAATATACTACGGGTAATAACCCCTATTGTCCATGGCTGGTATTGACATCTCTAAATTCGGAGCACACTCCACTAGAGGTGCTATGTCTACCAAAACCTTACAAGCAGGAGGCTTCTTAAATGACATCCTTAAAGCAGCCGATTGGTCATCGGCTTCTACATTTAAATCGTTTTATTACCGTCCTCAACCTCATGTCTCTAGTGTTGTTTTATAGTCATACTTATGCTTTAAACCAGCATAATAGGAGCATCCTGTCTGCCATAAAATTCCAGATTTTCCTAGTCTGGATGTCAGAAAATATAGATTTTATTAAAGACGGGGGCGACTATTATCCCACCCTTTAACCCTCCCTGTTTGTTTTTTCTCCTCAGCTTGAGACGGACAAATACTACTTCATCCTTACAAGTTCTCCAGTTTTCTCTTCAGGAATTGTTTCTTCTCGTTGTTTATTCTACTAAGACATGCCCTCTCGCATCAAGAAAGAGGAGGAGCTGTAAGGTTCAACTGCCACTATACCTGTCTACCAGACCTGATTGGCTAATCTATGCATATAGCATGTTTGGTTAAACCTACCTGTTCATTTTTTTCTCTAACTTGTATATTACCTTTGCTGCTGTTGAAAGTAAAGAAAGATATAAGCATAATAGTTGCCCCCTGTCTTTAATAAAATCTATATTTTCTGATGTCCAGACTAAGAAAATCTGGAATTTTAACATAATATCTTCATAGGTATACAAAGGCCTTTTATCATCAGCAACCATCACATCCCCGAGTTCCAAAGGCATGTTGTGTGCTAATCCACAATTATGCTTATAATGCTAATTAATCATTAGAAGACCATTTTGCAATTCTGGTACATGTCCTTGTTTTCCATGCCAACAACATGACACCCAAACTCGTATAGTATGTGTATATAATTTTACTTTACTTTACTTTACAGTAGACTTGTGCATTCGTCTTCGGGCGAACATGAAAACGAGCACGAAGAGGCCGTTTTTTTGTTCGTTCCGAAGGAACGTAGAACAGAATACAGTGCCGGCAAACCGTAGGCGAAGACGAAGACTCACAATCACGAAGAATCGAAGATTCTTCGTGATCGTCTTCGTTTTTGCCGCGCAACCGCCAAAATTTCAAACAGGAGTGAGCTGATCCTCGTCTGTCCAATCAGCTCACTCTTGTGACGTAACGCTAAGGGTCTCGTCCAATGCCTGTGCTGCTGTTTTTTGAATTCTGAAGGCGCCTTTATAAGACCAGAGCTTGCCTGAGAGATCCATTCATTTTTCGCTGTGACTGCTTTGGCAACACTGCTGTGCTGCATCCGAGCGTTACAGAGAGAGATTGTTCTGTTCTGTGTGAGACTGGTAAGCCTTAGCCTGCCATTTCTCACTGTGTACTTCATCCTCACTTCAGTGCTACTTAATTAATATATTTAATAATAATAATTTGATTAATTTAATTTTTTTTAAATTAATTTGTCATCAACTTTAGTGTAAGTGCTGTTGAGTTGACAGTGCACCCAGTGCCTCAGTGGCACTGGGGTGCCCTTGCCCTGGGCTGGCACTAGTGCCTATTGCCTGTCCTGCTTAAATAAATTAAATAGAATTTATAAATTACAATTTAATAGAATCTATAATTTAATAGTTCATTATAATATTATATATATATATATATTTGTCAGTCATATATATATATACTATAGTATACTAGTGTAGAGTGTACTGTAGACATTCATCTACTAGTGTCTAATTTAAAATCAGTAATATTAATTAATATAATTAATAATTGAATTCATTATAAAATTATATATATATTTGTCAGTTATAGTTAGTAATAGTATACTAGTGTAGAGTGTACTGTAGACATTCAGAACATCTACTAGTGTCTAATCTAAAATCAGTAATATCAATAATTCTCTAATTCTTTCTTATCTTAATAGTTAATTAAATTAGCTATAAATAAAAGTAATAATATTAATTAATTACTACTAGCGTATAGTTCAGCTAATCTTATTAGTACTGGTGCTGCAGCTCTATAGTTTGTGCTTTGTTTTAGCAACAGTAAGAGACCAAGTCAATTTTTCTTAATTAATCTTTCATTTTATTTCATTTGTTTTGCTCACCTCAGTCCATCAGTGAAGTGAACTTGTTGGGCTAGTGAGTGCAGCCGCATAAGTGCTGTGTTTTTTTTTGATCAGCAAGCAGTGACGTTAACTGTTTTGCAAAGATTTTCTCATTTATTTTACATTTTATTTCAATTTTATTAAAAGTACCCTTAGTGTTTTGCTCACCTCAGTCCATCAGTGAAGTGAACTTGTTGGGCTAGTGAGTGCAGCAAGCAGTGAAGATAACTGTTTTGCTGTGACATTTTATTTTATTTCTAATTCTTTTCAAGAAAAATTGACTGTGACGAGCTGTACTAAGCAAAGCTTCAAGCTACTAGCTGTAGTACTAAAATAATTCTAATCTTCTTTAATCTTAATCTATAATATATTATAAATAATAATATTCTAATTCATAATCTATAATATAAGTAATTCTAATTCTAAATTCTAATTCTTAATCTATATTCTTCTATCTATAATACATAATATATAAGTAAATTAGTTCTAATCTATTAATATTATATAACTTAATATTAATTAATAAATCATATACTGAATCTGATTTAACCTCACTTTAGCTGAGTGGGTTTGAGAGCGTCTGCCTAGAGGTAGACTTATAGTAAGGAAATATAGCTTTAGGCTAGCATAGTAGTAGGCTAAGCTCTTAGGCCCGTGTAAATTCAAATTAAAAATAAAATACTGCTAGTTATTAAATAGTTAATCTTGAGTTAATAATTTAAATAACTTTAGGATTTTGGCAGATTGCACACAGCACAGTGCAGTAGTGCATAGTTTTACTTTTTAAGCAGTAGCACTGAAGAGAACTTCCTCTAATTTTTTTGTCTTTAATTCGTTTTTCCTTTTTTTTATTTTTATTTTTTTATTTTTTTTTTATAGTTTTTTAAACACTACACTACACTACACTACACTACACTACACACACAACACAAAATTTGAAATGGATCCTCCTTTTGGGACTAAGGAGGGACAAGCTCCATCTACCACCACCACCACCACCACCACCACCACCAGCAGCACCACCACCAGTTCTAAGATGCAGCCTTTGCGTCAGTCTAGTCGGCCAAGTAGGCCAAGCTCTCGCTTATCATTTGGGGAAGCATTGCTTGAAGGATCATCAAGTAAAGGAAAGGCACCAAAAGCAGGCAGTAGTAGTGCGGCTAGGCCCACAAGCTCTATGGTTTTTTACGGAAAGCCTAAAGCACCAGAAGCACGTTCAAAGTTAAAGGGTAGCACAAGTAGTACCAGCCCAGTGACTAAAAAGAAGTGCCTTTTGCCCCAAGCAGCATCTTCCCCATCCACCAGCAGCATGCAAGGTACCAAGCAGAGCCAAATTAGCAGCAAGACTCAGAGGGGTCCCAAACCAAAGCGATCTCATTCCTTTGTAGGGAAAACCACCACCACCACCCCCACCTCTACCGCCTCTACCACCACTAGTGCTGCGCCTACTGTTCCCACTGGTACCGCCACGCCATGTCCTCCTAGTACCTCTAGCAAGCCACCAAGTCCTTACAAAATTTTTGTAAAGACAGTTAGAGAGAGGGCTACACATAGTGGAACTCCACCTAGCGAGGTAGCAGAGGAGCCTGAGACTGAGAGGCCAAGTGCAGAGTCTATTCTTCCTGCTCGCACTACTACTAGTCACGAGTCTCACGACGATATCAGTCTTAGCTCCAGCCTAGCAGGAATTCCATTCGATCTGGCTAATGAAGAGCTAGACTATGAGCCAGAGGAAGTAGAGGAGATGAGTGGTCAGGAATCAGATTCCTCAGGGAGCAGTGTCCAAATGACTAGTGCACAATTTTCCCCTGAGCCTCCACCTTCTCCGCTACGATCATCACCATCACCACCACCAGCAGCAGCAGCAAAACCTAGCAAATCTAAAGCAATTAGCAGTCCCACTATGGCCAGTACTGTTACCACCAGTCCCACCACCACTAGTTCTGCCCCTGTTCATCCACCCCGAGCAGTAAGAGCAGCACCCAAGGCACACTCCAAGGCTATGCGCGCCCCAATTTGGGAGCACTTTGAAAATGTTGAAGAAGGGCGCTATGGAAAGTGCAAACATTGTGGGAAGCTAATAAGCAGAGGGAAAGTGTCTGGCCATTTTACCAGTGCTAGCATGAAGCATCACCTCAGCACTCAACACAACGCTGTGCTATTGGGGAAAGATGCAGAGGTAAAACTTAGTGCAGGCAGCATAGCTGGTGGCCGTGGAAAAACCCCAACAGCTTCTTCTTCTGAGCCAATAGCAGCAGCAGCAGCAGCAGCAACTAGTGCTGGCAGCCAGAGACCAAGGCAGGTTGGAGCACTGCATGCCCAGCCCACCCTGGAAGAATTTGGGGCATTCCACTCCAAGAGAACGATGCCCAAACAGCAGGCCAATAAAGTAACGCGACTTATTGGTCAGTTCATTGCTGTTGGAGGGGCATCCTTCTCTATGATTGAAGGGGAGCCTTTCAAACAATTGATGGCGGCTGTGGCTCCACAATACACAGTTCCGTCACGTTCCACTTTCAGCAGGAACATTGTCCCCTCGCTGTATCGGTCCTGTGTTGCAGCAGTGAAAGAGGAGCTTTCCAAGGCTGCTGGTCAGTGTGTTCATTTCACTACAGATTTGTGGAGTGCACCTAGCGCCCAGCATGCCTTTCTTTCTTTGACAGCACACTGGTGGCAGCCCGGTGTGTCTAAGGAAGTTGCTGCAGCAGGCTACCGATCATTCCTTCTCCATGCAGAAGTGATGGATGAAAAGCACACTTCCCAAAATATTCTGCATGCGATTAGGAAAATGTTTAGCCTTTGGGTGGGAGCAGAGGCGGGCACCAATGTTGAAGTTGGTTTTGTGGTAACTGACGGAGGTGCCAATATGGTGAAAGCGCTGCGAGATGGTCATATTGTTGGTGTGCGCTGTGCAGCCCACATCATCCATCTTGTAGTGAAGGCAGCAATGTCAGAAGGAACTAATGTGGCAGCAGTAGTTCTGTCCCGCTGCAGAAAGATCGCTGGGCACTTTCACCATAGTGTTAAGGCTAGCCAACTTTTGAGGGAAGAGCAAGAGAGGTCAGGTCTTCCCGTACACTGCCTACGTCAGGATGTCAGTACACGGTGGAACTCCACGTTAGACATGCTAGAGAGGATTTTGGAGCAGCAGAGGGCAATCCATAATCTTGCCTCAGAGCACAATATTGGGATTACCTCTCCATTGAATAGGGAGGATTGGACAGTGATCGCCCAGCTAGTGGCAGTCCTTAAACCATTCAGGGATGCCACAGAAAATTTAAGCTCAAAGACTGCCAGTCTGGCCCAGGTAATCCCAGTGTTCTCCCATCTAGGCAGCAAGATGGATGTGTTCCTTGGAAACCGTGAGGCTGTTCAAGGTGGCACTCTACATCCTGACGTAGCAGCCATAGTCAGGAAGCTGAAGGATCTGCTAAAAGTACACCTTCGCAAGCGAATGGAAGAGAGTCCCGAAATGATGCTAGCGTGCCTTTGTGATCCAAGAATTAAGGGAAAGCTAGCTTTGAAATTCAATGTTCTCAGTAGCTACCGGGAGCAATTGGTCAACAAGGTGCGTGACTGGCAGCGTAAAATGGGAATGCTGTCCGAGGAGGGTGAGGTGCAGGAGGAGGAAGAGATGATGTGGTCTGCTACCCCTAGCAGCAGCATCAGCAGCAGTGCCACAAGCAGCACAACACAGCTGAGTGGAGCAGCTGCGTTTTGGGAAGAGGCACTTGGCAGTATAGTTGGACCATCTGACAGAGCTAGCAGCAGAAAGGAGAGTAGTGCTGCTGAAATGGTCAAACTTTACCTCTGTGAAGTTCCTTCTGCTCCTAATGTTGATCCTCTTAGCTACTGGGATGAAAAGAAGAGTGTGTGGCCTGCACTCTCATGGGTTGCGCAGCAGCTTCTATCATGTCCGCCAACCACTGTTCAAAGTGAGCGCGTGTTTTCTATGACTGGAAACATACTGAGTCCACAGCGCTCACGCATGGCACCTCATCTCATGGAGCAGATTGCCTTTCTTAAATTCAATCTGCCCAAATTGGGTTACCCAGCTCTTAGCTTGGAAAGTTAAATTTTTTCTCTCTAATGTTTAAGGTAGTTTCTCCCCCTGGTTGCACTTGCTGCGGTGTGGCAATGCCTGCTACCTCCGCTGGTGTAGCCAATTTACGCTAGGGCCTAGTGTCTGAGCTCTGTAAGTCCGCTCCCAAACGCCTAGGACTGACAGTCTTTGGATGCTTTGCCCTGGGGTGAAACAGGTGAGTGGGTCGTCAATTGCCCACTCATTCACCTTTTTCCGTTTCCAACGCTGCTGCTGGTGGTGGTGCCAGTATCTTTTGCCAGTTCGCTTCCTGGCTGAAATCATGCCTCAGATGTCCCTAATGGAAAGGGTAGTTTCTCCCCCCTGGTTGCACTTGCTGCGGTGTGGCAACGCCTGCTACCTCCGCCGGTGTAGCCAGCTTACGCTAGGGCCTTGTGTCTGAGTTCTGGAAGTCCGCTCCCAAACGCCAAGGACTGACAGTGTTTGGATGCTTTGCCCTGGGGTGAAACAGGTGAGCGGGTCGTCAATTGCCCACTCATTCGCCTTTCCCAATGCTGCTGCTGCTGGTGGTGGTGCCAGTGTCTCTCTTCTCTGCCAGTTCGCTTCCTGGCTAGTGTCATGCCTTAAATGTCCCTGATGGTAAGGGCAGTTTCTCCCCCCTGGTTGCACTTGCTGCGGTGTGGCAACGCCTGCTACCTCCGCCAATGTAGCCAGCTTACGCTAGGGCCTTGTGTCTGAGTTCTGGAAGTCCGCTCCCAAACGCCAAGGACTGACAGTTTTTGGATGCTTTGCCCTGGGGTGAAACAGGTGAGCGGGTCGTCAATTGCCCACTCATTCGCCTTTTCCAATGCTGCTGCTGCTGCTGCTGCTGCTGCTGGTGGTGCCAGCATCTCTTCTCTGCCAGTTCGCTTCCTGGCTAGTGTCATGCCTTAATTGTCCCTTATGGTAAGGGCAGTTTCTCCCCCCTGGTTGCACTTGCTGCGGTGTGGCAACGCCTGCTACCTCCGCCAATGTAGCCAGCTTACGCTAGGGCCTTGTGTCTGAGTTCTGGAAGTCCGCTCCCAAACGCCAAGGACTGACAGTCTTTGGATGCTTTGCCCTGGGGTGAAACAGGTGAGCGGGTCGTCAATTGCCCACTCATTTGCCTTTTCCAATGCTGCTGCTGGTGGTGCCAGCATCTCTTCTCTGCCAGTTCGCTTCCTGGCTAGTGTCATGCCTTAAATGTCCCTTATGGTAAGGGCAGTTTCTCCCCCCTGGTTGCACTTGCTGCGGTGTGGCAACGCCTGCTACCTCCGCCAATGTAGCCAGCTTACGCTAGGGCCTTGTGTCTGAGTTCTGGAAGTCCGCTCCCAAACGCCAAGGACTGACAGTCTTTGGATGCTTTGCCCTGGGGTGAAACAGGTGAGCGGGTCGTCAATTGCCCACTCATTTGCCTTTTCCAATGCTGCTGCTGCTGCTGCTGCTGCTGGTGGTGCCAGCATCTCTTCTCTGCCAGTTCGCTTCCTGGCTAGTGTCATGCCTTAATTGTCCCTTATGGTAAGGGCAGTTTCTCCCCCCTGGTTGCACTTGCTGCGGTGTGGCAACGCCTGCTACCTCCGCCAATGTAGCCAGCTTACGCTAGGGCCTTGTGTCTGAGTTCTGGAAGTCCGCTCCCAAACGCCAAGGACTGACAGTCTTTGGATGCTTTGCCCTGGGGTGAAACAGGTGAGCGGGTCGTCAATTGCCCACTCATTTGCCTTTTCCAATGCTGCTGCTGCTGCTGCTGCTGCTGCTGCTGGTGGTGCCAGCATCTCTTCTCTGCCAGTTCGCTTCCTTGCTAGTGTCATGCCTTAATTGTCCCTTATGGTAAGGGCAGTTTCTCCCCCCTGGTTGCACTTGCTGCGGTGTGGCAACGCCTGCTACCTCCGCCAATGTAGCCAGCTTACGCTAGGGCCTTGTGTCTGAGTTCTGGAAGTCCGCTCCCAAACGCCAAGGACTGACAGTCTTTGGATGCTTTGCCCTGGGGTGAAACAGGTGAGCGGGTCGTCAATTGCCCACTCATTTGCCTTTTCCAATGCTGCTGCTGCTGCTGCTGCTGCTGCTGCTGGTGGTGCCAGCATCTCTTCTCTGCCAGTTCGCTTCCTGGCTAGTGTCATGCCTTAATTGTCCCTTATGGTAAGGGCAGTTTCTCCCCCCTGGTTGCACTTGCTGCGGTGCACTTGGGCACCAGGGGGCTCTTCGTGTTCGTCTTCGTGCTCGTCTTCGGGGAAAAAAAAATCTTCGTATTCCGCGAATATTCGCCCGTTCCTGTCTTCTCTTCGGGCGAATATTCGCGGACATTCTTCGTGCTCGTTTAATCTTCGTTTTCCTCCTGGTTGCCTAGCAGGGGTTAATACGGGGTTAATAACACATCACAGCAGCAGCAGCTGCCGTGAAGGTACGTGTGTGCAGCTCTATTGGTCGTTTCGGCAGGGGGCTGGTCTGGCATCAACGAGTGAATTGCAGAACTGCAGAATGCACTTCATTCGTTGATGGCAGGCGAGCCCCCTGCCGAAACGACCAATAGAGTTGCACACACATACCGAGGTGTACTGTCCATAGATGTTTAATAAAAGAATAGGGAATATTTTACATTTTTAAATTGATTTTGGACCACTTTACATGCCTAACATTTGCTACCTATTTACAATGGCATACTTTGCAACAACCCAACTTACTTATTGGACAGGACTGGAAAATAGCAGGACTGTCCACCAAAATCTTGGGTGTGTTGGCAGGTATGCTGATGGAAAAATGTTGGACAAGAACTAAAAAATAGCTTAGGGTTAATGTACGGTTATGTTTAAGATTAGTAGCAGTGCACTGGTTTGGTTAAAGATGGATTATGTCTAAATAATAATAATTTAATTTTAATGTTTTTTTTAAAAAAAAAAATAGGGGTTTATTTAAATGTATTTTAAAGTTAGATTTATTATTTAGTACTTGATTATATTTATTAAATGTTTATAGTAGCGTTACCTACCGAGCTATAACTACCTATGTGTATTTGCATTTTGCATACCTAGTTTAGCTAAATTAGATGGGACAGGACTGGAAAAAAGCAGGACTGTCCCTGAAAAAGTTGGGTCTGTTGGCAGGTATGTGGATGGAAAAATGTTATAGGGTGAAGTGTGAGTTATAGTGTTAATGTAATGCTATTAGTGAGTGAAGGCCAGGGCAAATAACAAGGAAAAGGTCCTTGTGTTTTGTGCATTGTAAGTGTGTGTGTATGTGTGTTATGTGTGATGTCACTGTGTGTTATATGTGTTATATGTGTTATTGTGTGTGTTATGTTTGGTTGGTTGTGTATCAGAAGGAAAATAATGAAATGGAAAAGGAAATGGGAAAGGCAAATGAGTGGGCAATTGGCGACCCGCTCACCTGTTTCACCCCAGGGCAAAGCACCCAAACACTGTCAGTCTTAGACGTTTGGCAGCAGACTTCCAGAGCTCAGACACAAGGCCCTAGCGTAAGCTGGCCACTCCGGCGGAGGTAGCAGGCGTTGCCACACCGCAAACAGAGGCAGCCAGGGGGGAGAAACTGCCCTTACCATTAGGGACATTTTGGGTATGACTCTAGCCAGGAAGCGAACTGGCAGAGAAGAGATGCTGGCACCACCACCAGCAGCAGCATTGAAAAGGCGAATGAGTGGGCAATTGGCGACCCACTCACCTGTTTCACCCCAGGGCAAAGCACCCAAACACTGTCAGTCTTAGACGTTTGGCAGCAGACTTCCAGAGCTCAGACACAAGGCCCTAGCGTAAGCTGGCCACTCCGGCGGAGTTAGCAGGCGTTGCCACACCGCAGACAGAGGCAGCCAGGGGGGAGAAACTGCCCTTACAATTAGGGACATTTTGGGCATGACTCTAGCCAGGAAGCGAACTGGCAGAGAAGAGATGCTGGCACCACCACCACCACCACCACCACCAGCAGCATTGAAAAATTGGAAAGGCGAATGAGAGGGCAATTGGCGACCCGCTCACCTGTTTCACCCCAGGGCAAAGCACCCAAACACTGTCAGTCTTAGACGTTTGGCAGCAGACTTCCAGAGCTCAGACACAAGGCCCTAGCGTAAGCTGGCCACTCCGGCGGAGGTAGCAGGCGTTGCCACACCGCAGACAGAGGCAGCCAGGGGGGAGAAACTGCCCTTACCATTAGGGACATTTGATTCATGACACTAGCCAGGAAGCGAACTGGCATCGAAGAGACACTGGCACCACCACCACCAGCAGCAGCAGAATTGGGAAAGGCGAATGAGTGGGCAATTGGCGACCCACTCACCTGTTTCACCCCAGGGCAAAGCACCCAAACACTGTCAGTCTTAGACGTTTGGCAGCAGACTTCCAGAGCTCAGACACAAGGCCCTAGCGTAAGCTGGCCACTCCGGCGGAGGTAGCAGGCGTTGCCACACCGCAAACAGACGCAGCCAGAGGGGAGAAACTGCCCTTACCACTAGGGACATTTTGGGCATGACTCTAGCCAGGAAGCGAACTGGCAGAGAAGAGATGCTGGCACCACCACCAGCAGCAGCATTGAAAAATGGGAAAGGCGAATGAGTGGGCAATTGGCGACCCACTCACCTGTTTCACCCCAGGGCAAAGCATCCAAAGACTGTCAGTCCTTGGCGTTTGGGAGCGGACTTCCAGAACTCAGACACAAGGCCCTAGCGTAAGCTGGCTACATTGGCGGAGGTATTACAATGGCACTATGCATTACAATGAGTAGTATTCCCCTGGTATCCACCAAGCCCATATTCATCTGTGAGACTTCCAGATAAGTGTGTGTGATTCATCAGAAAACACATTTCCCCTGCTCCAGAGTCCAGTGGCTGTGAGCTTTACACCATTCCAGCTGACCCTGCACATAATGATCTTTGGCTTGAGTGCAGCTGCTTGGCAATGAAAACCTATGTTATGTAATTCACAATTCTTAGTGTATGAGTTGATGTTACTTCCTTCAACTCTGTAGTGAGTAATGCTACAGAGGACAGGTGATTTTTATGTGTTACAGCACTTGGTGACCCCACTCTCTGCATGGTGTGCAGCTTCATGGTTGAGCTGTTGTTACTCCTGCTGTAGATGCCTATACTTGAAAAAAGAATCAAACTTACAGTGCACATCTAGCAGGGCAGAATCTTTGCAAACTAACTTGTGTCAAAGGTGGCATGCAATGTTTAAAGTCACTGAGTACTTTAGTATGACCCAATCTACTATTTAATGTATTGATTGTTATATATGATTGTTCTATAGTTGCTCCCTGAAGCTGAATGTGACATAACTATATCACACATAGGTAGTGAAGTAACAGACAATGTTTGCCCTAATTAAAGATAATAATCTGCGTCTTAGGTTCTCAAATCTGGTTTCTGGTCTCACTAAGTTACGTATGTGCCTTTTAGAATGTATAATGAATGAGCAAGAATAATTTATCTGGTTATTTTCACTTTATAATTTAATATGTTAAACTTCAAACCTTGTAAACTATGTTAGTGCCATCTATTATAGTAACCAAAGATAAAAATCCTATATAATATTTCCACTTAAATCTTGAAAATGAACACAGCCAAACTTTTTGAAACCAATAAAATTAATAACCAACATTAAACCATAGCATCAACGAAATGTTCAAAAACCATCTGGTGGTCAAAGGGTTAAAGTGAGATAAGTGAGGTTTGATCAACTGTTTTTTTCATTAGATCTACTCTAAAATAGGCAATATTAACAATCTTTTTCGGGGGGGCTAGCCCCCCTCAACAAAAATGTCAACAAAATGTTACTGATTATGATAGCTCTGTGTTAGATCAGGGTTGATCAGACAAAAGTTTTGTTAGATCTAGTCCAATTACTGGTCCCCCCTCAACTGAAATTTAGAATTTTTTTTTTAATGGATTTTGGTAGATATTCGTTAGATCCAGTTAGATCAACTGTTTTTTTTCATTAGATCTATCACGCTGGAGGCGGTATTCACAATCCTATTTTGTGTGCGGGGGATGGAAATACATATGGGTTCCCCCCCCCAACTGAAATGTGGGGAAAAAAATTATGGATTTTGGTAGATATTCGTTAGATCCGGTTAGATCAACTGTTTTTTTTGTTAGATCTATCACACAGGAGGAGGTATTCACAATCCTATTTTGTGTGCGGGGGATGGGAATACATACAGCTTGCCCCCCCAACTGAAATTTGGATTTTTTTTAATGGATTTAGGTAGATATTCGTTGGATCCGGTTAGAGCAACTGTTTTTTTCATTAGATCTATCACGCAGGAGGCGGTATTCACAATCCTATTTTGTGTGCGGGGGATGAGAATACATACGGGTTAGCCCCCCCCACCTAAAATTTCAGTTGAGGGGGCAGCCCCCCCTCATTAAATATGCAATATCTCAGTAATTAGACTAGATCTAACAAAAATATGGTCTGATCAAACCTGATCTAACACTGAGCTATCATAATCAGTAACGTTTTGTTGAAATTTTTGTTGAGGGGGGCTGGCTACGGGTTAGCCTCCCCTGAAAAAGATTGTTAATATTGCCTATTTTAGAGTAGATCTAATGAAAAAAACAGTTGATCAAACCTGATCTAACAAAGATCTAACAAATGCAATGATCTTTTGTAAAAATTCTTAATATGGGGGGCTAACCCGGGGGAGGTTCCAAAATGTCCCAAGTGGGATATGGGCCCAGCAAACCAATTTCTAAAAAATTGCGCATGTTCCAGTTTTGGCCTCATAGCTTCCTCCAAAAATGCATGAACCATGCATGTGAGGCCTTGTTAGAATCAGGGGATGTTGGTGAACAAAATGTGGCATTTTCTTCCACTGTTGCACATATGCTGTGCAAGAAATTAATTGTAACATAGAAATGTATGCGTTAAAAACGCAATCAAATACATTTTCCATGAACTTTGGCAGACATCAGTGAAGAAATGGCTGCCTGAAAACTGTCAAAATTACCCAAGTTGAACACCTTGACTTGTCTGCTGTTCATAAACATATACTTTTATGGGGTAATTTACAGTGGGGGGCTTCCAAAATGTCCCAAATGGGATATGGGCCCAGTAAACCAATTTCTGAAAATTCCAAATTTGAAAACTAAAATGCGCATGTTCCAGTCTTGCCCTCATAGCTACCTCCAAAAATGCATGAACCATGCATGTGAGGCTGTCAGAAACAGGAACGGAGCGTAGCGCAGGTTTGGTACGTAAGGTGCTTTAATGAGCAACCAATCAAAAACATACAGTTCAAATGAAAGAAACACGGCTGTGTAGATTTATAAACGAATTTACAGTCCAGTACATAGGGCAAAGGCAAGTAGCGTAGTCAAAACAGTTCCGAGGTCAAAGGCAGGCGGCGTAGGTTCTTAAACGAAGTCACAGTTCCAGTATAGAGGGCAAAGGCAAACAGCGTAGTCAAAAACAGTTCCAAGGTCAAAGGCAGGCAGCGTAGGTTCATAAACGAAGGCACAGTTCCAGATAAAGGGCAAAGACAAGTAGAGGAATCCAATAAAGGAGCACAAAGGGTCAAAATACCGTAATGTCACGCAGAATATCCAATAATCTTCAAGAAGTAGGTGATAGGGAATCCACAGGAAACTGGCTCAACAAGCAAGCAAAGTGTAAAGGGATTATTGAGTTCTTATAGGGTCTTTAATTAGAGGTTTCCTCCCCTTCCCACCTGATTACCTCCTCTGGGCACCTGTTCCCCTCCTCCACACACCTGGTGCCCTCCCCTTGGTGTGAGAAGGATAGGGGTAAGGGAGGCTGACTCCTCCCCTGATTGGCAGCTCCCTCCTGCCTCCCTCCATCCCCCGGGACGAAGCCACGCCCCCCCGCCACAAGGAAAGCTCGCGCTTTTGCCAAGCGCGGAGTGCGGCAAAATCGAGGCCGGGGATATGGCCTTCCCCGCGGACGAGCGATCGCGCCACGAGGGAGCCGGCGTCCCGAATCCGTTCCCCGCGACGGCGATCCCCGCCGCGAGGTAAGTGGCCGTCCCCGGTCCTGACACACCCCCCCCTGTAGAGGCGACCTCCGGGCGCCATGGGGGCCTGGACGGCCAGGGTGAGCTGCGTGGAATCTCTTGAGTTTCGCGGGGGCGTGTATGTTACCGAGAGGTTCCCATGTGCATTCGTCCCTCCCATAACCCTTCCATAAGGCCAGATATTCCAAACGTCCTCTGCGAATGTGGGAGTCTAGGATTTTTTCTACCTCGAACTCTTCTGATCCTTCCACCAATACGGGTGGTGGTGGTTCATTTCTTCTCGGGTTGGCATCCGGTACCCACTTTTTGATCAAAGAAATATGGAAAGTGGGGTGTATCCGCCACGTTTGTGGGAGTTGTAGACGGACTGCCGCGGATCCTACCAAGGCGGCTATGGGAAAGGGACCAAGAAACCTGGGACTCAATTTCTTAGAAAGTCCAGTCATCTTGATATGGGATGAAGATAACCATACCTTGTCTCCTACTTGGTAGGAGGGAGGTTTACTCCGGTGTTTGTCATAGTATTTCTTGTGGTCTTGCTGCGCTTTGAGGAGGGAGTTCTTTAGTATCGGTAGGGTCTGTAGTAGTATCTGAAGACGTTCCCCCGCTGGTGGGGTGTTCTGAGCTGGAGGAAGATCAATGAGAAACGTGGGGTCATAACCATAGTTGGCTCGAAACGGAGACATACCTATTGTTTTCTGAGTATGATTGTTATATGCGAACTCGGCCAACGGTAACATCTGGAACCAATCGTCTTGCTGATGTGCTACATAACATCTCAGGTATTGTTCTAAGATCTGGTTAATCCTTTCCGTTTGTCCGTTAGTGTTGGGATGGTAGGCCGAGGATAGCCGTTTATGGATCTGCAATCCTTTACAGAAAGCCGACCAGAATTTGGACGTAAACTGTACTCCTCTATCCGATAGGATGGAGCGTGGAACACCATGCAGACGGAATATAGACCTGATAAACAGATCGGCTGTTTCTGAAGACGTGGGCAACTTGGTGGCGGGAACGAAATGGGCCATCTTAGTCAGACGATCGACCACGACCATAATAGTATTGTGTTTTTGGGATGGAGGTAAATCCACTATGAAATCGACGGTGATGTCCTCCCAGGGTCTATCAGGGATGGGGAGAGGCTGTAAGAGACCGGCAGGTGGAGCGTTACTTCCTTTGGAACGGGCACAGACAGAACACGAACGAATGTATTGTTGAATATCTCGTCTCATGGTAGGCCACCAAAACGATCGAGCTGCTAAGTCTATGGATTGTCTGTTACCGCCATGTCCTGCCAGGGGATGGTCGTGAATTGAATGAAGGACAGTGTTTCGCAGTGAGGGAGGTACATATATTTGTTTGTCTTTGTAAAACAGTCCATCTAAGAAACGTAAAGAGGTTGTTTCTGGACTGTGTTGTTTTAGTTCTTCCATCAAGGAAGTTTGAAGGGCCAGAAAGTGGGCTGGTGTAAGAATGGTGTCCTTAGTGGTGATGTCAGAGTCGGTTTCATATAACCGGGAGAGCGCATCAGCCTTCAGGTTTTTGGTACCCGGGCGGTACGTTATGTGCAATTGGAATCTCATGAAGAAAAGAGCCCATCGGGCTTGGCGGGGACATAATCTCTCAGCTTTCTTGAGATATTCCAGGTTACGGTGATCTGTGAAAACCGTGATTGGGTGGACGGCTCCCTCTAAAAGATGGCGCCATTCCTCCAAGGCCATCTTAATGGCTAGAAGCTCCCGGTCCCCGACGCTGTAGTTGGTCTCTGCAGGTGTGAGTCGTTTGGAAAAGAAAGAGATGGGATGTAACATGTCGTTTACCCCATGACGTTGTGACAAAATCGCTCCCACCGCACTTCCGGAGGCATCTACTTCCAGGAAATAAGCCTTCTGGGGATTGGGAATAATCAGCACTGGAGCCGTGGTGAATCTTTGTTTCAATGTCTCGAACGCCTTTTGGGCTTGTGGGTTCCACAAAAACGGAGTCCGTTTCTTTGTGAGTGCAGTGATCGGTTGTACTATGCGGGAAAAACTATTAATAAATCTCCGGTAGAAATTAGCAAAGCCGATGAACCTCTGTACTGCTTTAACCGATGTGGGTACCGGCCATTGGAGGATGGTGGTTATTTTCTTGGGATCCATTTCGATTTTTCCTGGGGTTATTATATACCCCAAGAACTCCACTCTTTTGGTCTCAAAAATACATTTTGATATTTTGGCATACAAGTGATGTTGCTGTAGTCGTTGTAACACTGATCGTACGTGTTGTCTGTGTTCTGTGAGAGATGGTGAGTATATCAAGATGTCATCTAAGTATACGATTACATAAGTATCTAACATGTCCCGAAAAACATCGTTTAGAAAATGCTGGAACGTAGCAGGTGAGTTACATAAGCCAAATGGCATGACTAGATACTCGTAATGTCCATATCGAGTGCGGAAGGCTGTCTTCCATTCATCCCCTTTTCGGACACGTACCAAATTGTACGCCCCCAACAGGTCGATCTTGGAGTACACTTTAGCGTCTCGAAGTCTATCCATCAATTCAGGAATTAACGGTAGTGGGTATTTGTTTTTTATAGTGATCTGATTAAGTTCGCGATAGTCCACGCAGGGACGGAGACCCCCGTCCTTCTTTTCAACAAAAAATATACCCGCTCCCGCCGGCGAGGTGGATGGTCGAATGAATCCCTTGCGCAAGCTGTCTTCGATGTATTCCTTTAAAGTCTTTAGTTCGGGTTCTGAAAGGGGGAATATCCTTCCGAAGGGAATAGCTGCTCCTGGAAGAAGGTCTATTGGGCAGTCGTAGGGTCGATGTGGTGGGAGTCGTTCTGCCTCTTTAGGGTCGAATACTTGCCGAAATTCACGATACTGATAGGGAATCATAGGAGAGTCTATCTCTTCTTCACGTTGAGTGGCGGCTAAAACTGATGTCGGGAAACAGTGCCGTTGACAGAAAACAGATGAAAAAGTAACTTCCCCTGATGACCAACGAATGATGGGATCATGTTGACGAAGCCAAGGTAGACCAAGGATCAAAGGGGACAGAGGAGAGCGAACGAGGTTAAGGCGGATAGTCTCAGTATGACTGGAACCGATGCATAACCCAAGGGGAAGAGTCTCTGTTGTAACAGGTCCGGACTGAATAGAACGTCCGTCTACCAATTGAACGGTTAATGGGCGACTTCTCTGTTGTGTTGGTATCTGTAAAGTTTGGGCCAAGAAGATGTCCATAAAGTTTTCGCTGGCACCTGAGTCAATGATGGCGGTGAGGGACGTGTTCTTATTTCTCCACTGTAAGGAAACCGGAATAGATAAGTGACAAGCCGTACCACTCAATAACACAGGAGTGAGCAGGGAAGTTGTCTTACCTCTCGCTGCTAATTGGGTACAGTCACGGACTATGTGTCCCGCTGCTCCACAGTACATACAGAGTTTCTCTCTTCTTCTGCGAGCCTTTTCAGATTCAGATAACGGTCCTTTAGTCAATCCAATCTGCATGGGTTCCTCCCCTGACGGTGACGATGAAGGGTAGCCCGCTGGGGTAGTCGATGCTCTAGGGGGTAGATTATAACGAGTAGCCCACCCTGAGACAGCGGTACGTTCGGTTCTCCGTTCACGGAGTCTTCTGTCCATTTGTGTCACCATGTGTATCAGGGCTTCTAGAGTAGCAGGAGTCTCTACCCGGGCCAGTTCGTCTTTCAGAGTCTCTGCTAGGCCCAATCTAAACTGGTGGAGTAAAGCCGGTTCGTTCCAATTTGTTTCAACGGACAAGCGGCGAAACTCTGAAATGTAATCTTCTACAGGTCTGCGACCCTGTCGGAGGTTGTGTATCGCCGTTTCAGCAGTGGCTCTCGTATGGGGGTCCTCGTATAAAACGTCCATGGCTTGTCGGAATTGGACCCAAGTGTCCAAAGCAGGGTGTTGCGTATGGAGGAGATGTTGGGCCCAAGACAAGGGACCGCCAGACAACAGAGAAATTACAGTTCGTACTCTTACAAAGTCATTAGCGTAGGTCCGGGGTTTGAGGACGAACAACATTTCGCATGAAGTGGTAAAGGCACGGTATTTACTACGATCGCCGTTGAATCTTTCGGGTAGTGGTACTTGGGGTTCGGGAGCAACTGCAGCACCCCCTCCTGGTGGTTCCATAGGCGGAACAGGGGGTGGACCCACGGGTAGAGGTAAGGGGCCCCCCTGCAAGGCTTGTATTTGATTCTGCAGGTTCACTTGGTTATCTTGTACTCCCTGGACTGTTTGGGCAATTGCTGCAAGCTGTTGAGTCAAGGCCTGGATAGCCTCTACCATTCCTGCTGGCTCCATGATGGCTTGCTTGTTTTGTCAGAAACAGGAACGGAGCGTAGCGCAGGTTTGGTACGTAAGGTGCTTTAATGAGCAACCAATCAAAAACATACAGTTCAAATGAAAGAAACACGGCTGTGTAGATTTATAAACGAATTTACAGTCCAGTACATAGGGCAAAGGCAAGTAGCGTAGTCAAAACAGTTCCGAGGTCAAAGGCAGGCGGCGTAGGTTCTTAAACGAAGTCACAGTTCCAGTATAGAGGGCAAAGGCAAACAGCGTAGTCAAAAACAGTTCCAAGGTCAAAGGCAGGCAGCGTAGGTTCATAAACGAAGGCACAGTTCCAGATAAAGGGCAAAGACAAGTAGAGGAATCCAATAAAGGAGCACAAAGGGTCAAAATACCGTAATGTCACGCAGAATATCCAATAATCTTCAAGAAGTAGGTGATAGGGAATCCACAGGAAACTGGCTCAACAAGCAAGCAAAGTGTGAAGGGATTATTGAGTTCTTATAGGGTCTTTAATTAGAGGTTTCCTCCCCTTCCCACCTGATTACCTCCTCTGGGCACCTGTTCCCCTCCTCCACACACCTGGTGCCCTCCCCTTGGTGTGAGAAGGATAGGGGTAAGGGAGGCTGACTCCTCCCCTGATTGGCAGCTCCCTCCTGCCTCCCTCCATCCCCCGGGACGAAGCCACGCCCCCCCGCCACAAGGAAAGTGCGCGCTTTTGCCAAGCGCGGCGTGCGGCAAAATCGAGGCCGGGGATATGGCCTTCCCCGCGGACGAGCGATCGCGCCACGAGGGAGCCGGCGTCCCGAATCCGTTCCCCGCGACGGCGATCCCCGCCGCGAGGTAAGTGGCCGTCCCCGGTCCTGACAGAGGCCTTGTTGGAACCGTGTTGGTGAACACAATTTGTTTTTTTTTTTCTGCAGTTGCACATATTCTATACAAAATATAATATGAACTCTAAAGCAACATTGCAATATATGCAAAAAAAACCCACAAAAATATAAAAATACCTCAAAATTTGGCAGCAATTGGTGATAAAATCCCTGTTTGAAAAGTGTCAAATTTACCCTAGTTGTACACCTTGGCTTATCTACTGTTCATAAACATATAATTTTTGGAGGATAATAAGTATCTGTGACAACTATTGCAGTTATTAGCCTACCATGCCAAATTTGAAAAAAATTACATTTTAAAAACGTGATGCATGCCTTGCAATATTTGCCCTATACTGGTCAAAATAGATGAAAATCCTGGCTTTATTGGGTGGTTTCCAAATCAGTTAATGAATATATTTTGGAATTTTTTTTCCCATTGGTTCAATGTGTGTACAATTTGTATGTATACAAACCTTTTTACGTTTATTTCAAACAAAACAGTTTACTACCCAGCTTAATATGGTTTCAAATGAAAGTCCTACTTGTGCTGAAAAAAAACAATATATGATTTGTGTGGGTGCACTAATTGATAAGAGAGAAATTACAGTTGAAGAAAGACATAGCAAAAACACAAAAATGGTCTTTTAGCGCCACCTTAGTATCAAAATCCCGGTCCTGAAGGGGTTAAGCATGCACTGGATAGGTATAAGGCTATCCTACATATAAAAAAGGCCAGGGACTAAGGAAAGTATTCAGAAATTAGGCAGACTTGATGGTCTCAATGGTTCTGCCGACACATTTTCTGTTTTTAATTTTCTATGTGTGGGCAGACAGAAACATCCAGATATTAGGCACAGGATTAAATTGCACACGAGGTATATATATATATTGTTTTTTCCAGAACAAGAAGGATGCAATTTTTTATCATATCTTATTTCCTAAAATTTTTTTTTTTTAAAAGCCCTTTTTCTCACTTTTATTGGAAAAATTGTTTACTCATCTATAAAAGCTAATGAAAAAAAACGGTTTTTCAAAAGAAAAGTTATAGAGCAATAACAGTACAGTACAGTTATAAGTACAAATAGTGTTTTGATATTTTAAAAGTATTTTTCCTGGTCATCCTGCCCCATGTGCTACCTTTGAAGCTAGTCAGTTCAATTTACTTCCATCAAACCATATATTTTTGAAATCTAGACACCCATTTAAAATGCTGGTATTTTAACCCTTTCCGTGTACGAATTCTGTAGAGACCCTCTTGGAAACTTGTTTATTTTTTTAAAGGGTGCTGCCATCTCTTGAAAGGCAAAATCTCTCACAGTGGGGCCTCCAGAGTGGTCACAGTGCGTCCTAGGGTGGTTTTCAGTGTCACTGAGCACCTAACTATCGAGGCATTTTAGCGACACCATTGAAGCCTAGGAGGCGATCATCATCTTTTTTCAATTGGGCGTCCTGCTTCATATTCCACACAGGGCCCCTGAACTAAATTTTGGTGTTGCTGAAAGCCTCAACATCAAGACATTACAGCAACAACGTTTAAGCGAAGAAAGCGATCTTAGATTGCTTTATAAGCTTATTTAATGCCATGCCTTTCCAGGCATGTCATTGGTCTTTAACTGCGTGACGTGGTCGTTTTTGCGTGACATGCCCACGTGACTACGTCATTGCTCATGAAAGGGGTTAAATAATGAATTCCCCAGAGTAAGACATTGTGACAGAGACCCGTACTCGGACTGAGTAGCTCCACTGTAGAAATCTTTCTTGCCATGAATACTCAGATGCTCCTTCGTAATTCTCCCCCTCAAGCACTAGTTGTGACTTAGCGAGGGGTAAAACACGACTGCGTTGATTGAAGATAGCACAGATATTTATACACAAGACCTGATAGGATTAGGGGTATAATCTCATCAACCACCAGACAGCACAGCGCCGCCATACAGTTCTATGGCAATGCCCAGCTGAAAAAGAGTCACTATTTTGGGGTGATCCCGAGGGAGCGGCATTAATCCTGGAGTACCAATGGAGAGCTCAGAATCTGAAACTTTCCGTGGAATAGTCCCCACGGTAGCCAGGTCAGAGATCTGGTCCTAAAGATTTTTAATAAAACCAGGGTTCCCAAATGAAATCTGAAATCACCACTGAATGTCGCCCACCAAGAGCTTAATGTAACCTCAAAAGAACAACGTGGTGGAACAAAGGGTGTAGCAACGCAGTTCCAATTGTCAGGTGCATTGAGCGTTTCCTGGCATGTAGAGCCCCCATAGCCGACTTGTTCATGGATTAGTCTGGTTAGGACAGACCAGATAGGGTTTCCCATTCACCCTGTGCCCCCCAATAAGCACAGCACTGTGTCCTCAGTCTCAGGGGGTTACCATGACCAGCATGATAGAGGGGCAGCAGCACTAGGAAGTTGTCAGGCACTGGGAAATGATAGACACATGCAGCCCCTTGGTACACGAATGAATTTCCTCAATATTTGGAAAAACAAATGAATTGATCCCCAAGAGTAATAAAGGAGAAAGAGAAAAATTACTGAAATCTCACTCAATTTGAATATTAAGTGCTGGGTAGGTTTCAAGAAAGCCATCCAGCGATGGTGGTGGAGTAGAAGCTCCCTCAGCTGCTGGCTTGCATTGTCAGTTTGTCACCTGTCAGGTGGAATGGCTGCCCTTACCACCAGGAGTGATATATGTGCCGTGCAATGCAAACCCACAAAGTCCCCATCTTTAACTACTTTCACAATGTTTGCTGCCCAGTCAGTCACCACCATTGCCATTTTTACTGCCAAAATGCGAGCTGATGTGTGCTGCTTATCTATAGCATCAGCATGGAGCAAAAAAGATATATAGCCCTGATACAATTCTGCCCCAGTTCCACCTACAGCACCTACAGTGATACTGTCCCAAATACCGTATTGGCTTGATTATAGGGTTCATCTGATTATGGGCCACACCCTTAAAGTTTGGTGCTATTTTAAAGAAAAAAAATATTTTTAAAGAAAAACGGAATGGTCTAATATTTTAATAAACAGGAATACATGCCACTCTGCCCCCCAGATATGTCACTCGGCTCCCCTAGATATGCCACTCTGCTCTCCCCCCCCAACTTGCCAATGCATCCCCAGACTCCCTAGTATCTAGCAGGGGCAGCTGGTGGACATCCGCGCAATGCGCATAGACAACCTCTGCTGCCGCTCACCACTTCCGCCGGGGCTTCTATGCCTGGCATAGTTTGTCTGTGCGTATTGCACAGACGTTCACCAGCTGCCAGAGAGAAGGATACAGGTCCCTTGCAGCGCTGCAGGATGCTCATCTCTGGCAGCCGGTGAACATCAGCGTGATGCGCTCAGACAACCTCGGCTGTTGCTGGCCAGGACGGTGCTGGGGCTTCTATGTTGGAGCACTGGAAGGTCTCCGTTATAGAAGCCCCGGTAGAAGTGCCGCCAGCAGTGGCAGTTGTCTGCATCATGCAGACTTTCACCGGCTGCCAGAGAGAAGGATCCTGGTCCCCTGCAGCACTGCGGGGGATCTGTATCCTAAACCTACTGCTTGCTCGTAGCAAGGTTAACCAGCCGAAATGGCATGTCCCGGGTGTTGGGCGGTACGAATTGCGCATCCCTGCGCTAAACCCGGATTATAGGCTGCACCCCTAAGCGCAGCCTATGAATGGGCTTTTATGGTATTTGGGCAGCCATCAGTGTGCCGTCATTTAAAGAAAGACATGCTGTGCACTAGTGGCGCTCCACATGTCAGAGGGGAAGTGGGTGGTTTGTTTAGCTGCCTTGGACAGCTCATCCTCTAATGAGACACAAGACAGGGGAGGCAGTAGTGGGGATAGAGGGCCTCTTGCAGGAGCCTGAAGAGCTCCTCCTCAATCAGGGTGCTTCATATTCCCGAGAATGATAACCTGACCAGGCAGTTGTGTCAGTCTATTTGACTGCTGCTTTGACATGCCTGTGACGGGAATGACCTGTACCCCGACAGGGTGCACCTGCCAGATATTGCTTCCTTCTGCCCATAGTCACCAGGAATACAAGACTTGGATCATCAGGCGGAAATAGCGTTGACGACTGCAGGAAATGCAGCCTCTCAGGAACCTCAGTGGCACTGTAACATAGAAATATAGTGTTTTACTGTCCTGAAAAGGACAGCACAGAGGTTTACAGGAGACAGAACTCGTATTGAGGTAAAACAGGAACTGCTTTATTTGAACCAAATACAGAATTATATATACAAGTAAGAAAAGGGGCAAGACAGATATCATAGGATCTAAATACCATGTCAGGAAGGAAGTAATTAGATTACATGCTGCAACACAATATCTGGTAAAGGACAGAATAACATGAGACATAAATACCATATTTGCTCGATTATAAGACGAGGTTTTTTTCAGAGCAAATGCTCTGAAAAATACCCCTCGTCTTGTAATCAGGGTCGTCTTCTAATCAGACCTCAAATGAGGTCTGAGTATTAGACTAAGATCCAGATCCCCCGCATCGCTGCAGGGGACCTGGATCCTCCTGTGCGGTAACCTCAGCTGCTGCCGGCGTCTATCACCGAGCGCCGGCGAAAGTGCCGGCAGCAGCCGAGGTTGCATACGCGCGTACCTACCTACTCCTGGGATAGCCCGCCCACTGCGGGGAAGCAGAGCCGGTTGGGGAGATTGCTGCAGGACCGGGACCCGGCGGCACTGTGCTGTCCCAAAGCAGATCCGGTAGACCTCTTCAATTTTCTGGAGGAGACGGGGCCTAGCGGGGTCACACAGAGTCATGCTGTAATCCCGTGGGAGCTGCAGCAAGCGCCTGCTGAGGCATCGCAGTGAGTGAAGTGCCTGAGTGGGTATATTAGTGTCTGGGTAGGTAGGTAAGTGTCTCGGTGGGTAGGTAAGTGTCTGGGTGGGAAGTGTCTCAGTGGGTAGGGAAGTGTCTGGGTGGGTATATTAGTGTCTGGGTATGTAAGTGTCCCCCTATATGCCACTCTGTCCCATGATATGCCTTTTAACCCCCTATATGCCAGAGTGGCATATAGGGGGTTAAAAGGCATAACATGAGGCAAATTTTTACCAACCTGCGCCCAGTTATGCACATCTGCCCCCAGGCATACCTTATACCCTCCTGGGTATAAGGTATGCCTGGGGGCAGATGTGCATAACTGGCGGCAGATGAGCATAACTGGGCCCAGGTTGGTCAATAAAAGGAAATTAAAAAAAAAAAAAATAGACATGAATTATTATTTACTGGTAAAACGTTTTTCCTATAGGGTCATCTTATAATCAGACTTTTTCTTTTTTTCCTAAATTAATATTCAGATTTGGGGGGGTCGTCTTATAATCGAGCAAAAACGGTAATTACATTAATTGGGGAGGTAGACATAGAATGATGGTAGACATATAATTGAATTGAAATAGACAATGGCTAGGACACAGAGCTAACAGGGGCTAACAGGATTTGGTAATTATATACACAGCAGTAGGGGGTACAAGTTAATCAAATACACATATATCCTGATATTACAAAAGACAGTGAATGGCAGGAAATAACCAACACCTAGCACATTAATACACATTTCTTCACAACACACATAATCAGCCTTCTTCTTACACCAAGATGTCCAGGTGGAATTTACAGTTCTGAGTCTCTGAGTGGAAAATGTGGTAAAACACGTAACAGGGAAAATCAATAGAAAGGAGGTCCCTGTAGCCACTTCCCCAAGAACAGAACCCTTCTAATGTCAGGGCCCATTGTCAGTAGGTTTTCCGTCAGTCCCCTGCAAAAGCCCCAGTGACGAACGGTTCTGTCACAATTGAATGACAGAACCGCAGCTTCTGCTGCTGTTGGTGGCTGTTGTGTGTTTGCTATTGGCACCAATGCTGCCAGTTCCACTCTGTATGTAGGTGTTGGTTCATACCAGCATAGGTGAGACGTCCCATCTGCTCTGTTAGTTTGTTATTTACATTATGTTCCGTTTCTGTGTTTTTTCCTCCATTTCAGTCTTATGAGCATAATCACTAACTTTTCCCAAGTGGGATTGTTGCCAGACTATGTTTAACCCTTGAGGTTACAGAAACCCCTTGTTACCTGCCTGGCGCCTGACCGGGCAATGGCTGGCGAACTTTGGATGTGGACACCCATTACCCTATCACGCCGCTATTTTGCAGCTATATTGTGCATGATAAGGCACAATCAGAGGTGCTTCTGGAGCAGGAGCTGAAAAGGGAAACCTGATTTTAATACACATCTTCAGGACTGGGAACTCCCAGTCACAGCTCTGGAACATGAGCCTGATTATTTTGCAGACTATTCCTGGGACCTTTCAAGTCACTTTTTGAATCATAACATCCTGGGTCCTTGAGCTCTCCATTGATACTCCGAAATCCCCACCACTCCCTTAAGAGTGGGAATTTATGGGCTGAAACATGATACTATATAAGAGTAAATACTACTTACCTTTGGATAAATTGACAACTATGATAACTATTGATTACTTCTTTTTTTTTTGTTAAAGAAAATCAGGTGCAACATATTGAGATCTGAGCTGAGTAGTTAAATTAGGATCTCGGTTGATTCCATCTCGTTGTGGAAATTGTATATTTATACATAACTGTGAATATTTACATGCTGAACTTTGATACTATATAAGAGTAAATACTAACTACCTTGGGACAGATTGATAACTGTGCACATTTGAGCATAACCCTAATGTATAGAGAGAACCGTTATGATATTAATAATTAATCAATACGAATCAAGAGAATCTTAGAATCGCTATATGTGTGTTTTTTTTTTGTAGAATGAATGTTTTTAAAAATAAGAAAATGGTATCGTTAGGGATCTCAGGGAATATACAAATATGGGTACTTCCTTAAAATTAGTGTCAATGAATGTGAAAGGGCTAAATACTCCGCAGAAAAGAAATTATTTGAAATCCATAGATCCATATATAAAAATGGAAGCAAGAAATATGAATTTTTTTATATGCGGGGATGTTTAATAAAAGCAACCTACAAGATAAAAAAGAAAAAAAGGGCAAAGTTTAGCGGATCTACATATCAATTTAGCCAAAAAAGAGACTAAATAAAGAGAATCCTAATTCTCTGCAACAGAATCTAATATAATAAGAACTGAGATAAATGTGAGATTGCAGGAGAGAGTGAATAGAATAATGAAACAGAATTGGTATTACGGAAGCAAGCGTGTAGGAAGAGATTTAACGTTAAAAAAATAGTAGTGGGGAATGATACTTTCCTAAACCCATTGCAAATAGCTAAATGCTTTGAAGATTATTATAAATCTCTTTATAATTTAACAGGACCCCCCAAATCAAAGGAAAAAATTAAGCACTGCCTCCGTTCTCTTAAACTACCAAAATTAAATAAAGAAAATTTAGAAATATTATATGCTCCAATAAGTAAGGAGGAAATCAAAAAAGGAATTGAGAATTTAGAAAGGAAGAAAGCTCCAGGACCAGATGGATATACAGCAACATTTTATGTAACATTTAAAGAAATTATTACTTCAATGTTATTTAATTAATTTAGATAGATTAAGGAAGGCTCCAATTTTCTGCCCGAGATGCTACAAGGTTCAATATGCCCGATTTTAAAACCTAATAAAGATCCGAGTATGGTATCTAGTTATAGGTAATTCTTTAATAAATATTGATATCAAGATTTACTCAAAGATCCTGGCAGAAAGGCTTAAGCCATATCTTCCAGGTATATTTCATATGGATCAGGCGGGATTTATAATAGGTAGACAACTAACAGATAACACCCGTAAAATAATAAACTTTATAGATCTAGTAAATAAGAGTTCAACATATACTGCATTTCTGGCGCTAGATGCAGAAAAAGCCTTTGATCGGGTTGACTGGCAATTTTTGTCAGAAACGATAGAAGCTTTTGGCATCATGGGCGGATTCAAGAATAACGGCTTAGCATTATATAAAACCCCTTCAGCTCAAATAATATGCCCTATGTTTATTTCAAATAGTTTTGAAATCAGTAATGGAACAAGACAAGGTTGCCTCTTAGCTCCTTTGCTATACACCTTATCGATTGAGCCATTAGCCCAATCTATAAGGAACTCAGTGGAGATAGCGGGAATTAAAACGAGACACAATGAATACAAGATAACACTTTTTGCAGACGATATTATTTTGGCACTTCCACATCCTGAACAATCAATAAAATTTGTACTTGACGCTATCAATGAATATAAATTAAATATTAACAAAAATGATTAACAATAATAAAAAATATAATAAAATATATTAAAAAATATTAACAAAAATTAAATTATTTCAATCCATCAAACGGAAGAGCAAGCTAGGATAATGAAGTCTTATATAAATGTGGACTGGGGCAATTACACCCTCGATAATTTAGATATTAAAATAAAATATAATTTGAAAGAAATGATTAGAGACAATTATACCTTGCTTATAAATAAAATGAAAAAAAAAATCTGAATATCTTGGCTAGGGAGAATCAGCGCACTTAATGCTTACTATATTTCCAAGATACTATATGTATTAAGAGCAATACCTTATTCTATCCTTTCTCAAATTCAAAGATTGATTTCATTATTTATTTGGCAAAAATAGATCCTAAGAATTTCTTTTAAAAATCTAACTAGAAGTAACCAAACTGGAGGGCCTCTCGCTTCCAAAATATAAAAGAGTTACACGAGACTTGCATGCTTGCTGACACTCTTTCATGGGATAGAATCAGACCTGCATGATACAGGAACATTTTTAATTTGGCCTCTTCTAAAAGAGAATAAAACACTTCCTACAATCGGCGGGAGTTATGAGATCCCAAAGAGTGGAGGAATTTCTTAATAAACACTAACAAGATTAATCCATAAAATAAAAGTATTGAAAGATAGTTTGATAATAGAAGAACCTCTACCGAATAAAGAACAATGGGAAAAAGATACTGGAGTAAGCTATCCAAAGGAAGAATGGTTACAAGCATACAATGAAATGAAGAAATACTCACATTGTCTGGGTTTGCATGAACTACACTATAAAACTATACATAGATGGTACAGAACACCAGATTTCAAAATACAACAAAAATGTATCTAGTCACTGCTGGAGATGTGAAAAGGAAGAAAGTACCGTACTTGCCGGCGTATAGCACGCACCGGCGTATAACACGCACCCTCCGCAGGACCGGAAGTGAGGGAGACGTCGCTGCAAATCGTGCAGCTCTAGGATTTATCGGCGTATAACACGCAGGTAGGGTTTTAACTTCGTATTTTGGTTTAAAAAGTGCGTGTTATACGCCGATAAATACAGTACTATTTACCACATGTGGTGGGAGTGTGAAGAGGTAGGGAAAATAAAAGCCACTCTTTTTAAAGTTATTAATGATATACTGAAATGTAAACTTGATCACCTCAAATATTTATCTTTCATATGGGGCTTTCTAAGTTTAATAAAGTACACACACACACACACACACACACACACATATATATATATATATATATATATATATATATATATATATATATATATATATATATATATATATATATCTACACATACTAACATACGCCTGTCCATGTGGTGAGGGCAGTGTATAAATGTGTATGTACACATTTATACACTGCCCTCACCACACACCCCTGCCTTTACACACAAACATATATATATATATATATATATATATATATACACACACACCAGCTTACAAACACACAAATACCTACACTGCTCTTACACACACCTGACCATACACTGACCTTACACCCCTTTCTCCCCATCTCTTACCTTTTTCATCTTCTATCTTCCATACAGTTTTGAGAGCGTGAGGTCTGTCATTTCAGACCTCTGCTTTACAGCTCCCTCATCACTAAGCGCCGGCAATATGACGTCATCCCCGTGCTCGGCATCAATAGCCGGCGCGTAGATTAGGGAGCACGGAAGCTGAGGTCTGAAGTGCCAGACCTCGAGCTCCCTAATGTTGGGCTAGTTAGAGGGCGGTTATGATTAAAATCATAATAGGAATCAGGTTATAAGGAACATATAGCTAAAATAAGGAAATTTTTATAAACATAATGTACTAAGTTTTATGTATTGTACACGATGTATGTCTTATTTATGTATTTATGTAATTTTGTATGTATTTATAAATAATAACAAAACAAAAAAAAAAGAACTGTATGGAGGCGCCGGGCAGTCTGGAAATTTACAAGATTATACTCCTTATCTGAGGAGTGCTGGCATTGCTTGAAGTAGTGGTAACACCAGTGGTAATTGTGAAGGCACTCATAGTTGTTTTCAGTTTGGAACTGCTGCTGCATGCGGCTCATGTTTGTTCTGACTCTGAGCAAGAAGGCTTGCTCAAGGGACACATTTGGGGCATGCGCATTTTTCAATGTTGAACTTTGGCATTTGGTGTATTTGGTACATCTTTGAGCTTGGCCATTTCAGTGTGCCCAATAAAACCATATATTTTTGAAAACTAGACACCCGAGGGTATTTCAAATGGTGGTATTTTAACTCTTTCCATGCACTAATTCTACCACCAGTCTTTGTCAAACTTTGTGGTAGTAATTTTTTTTTCACACACGTTTTACTTCAAGTATGAATTAGCAGGTCCTGGTATATGTCACTGTCAAAAAAAAACCCCCAATATGTGTTCAGCAACATCTCCTGAGTACAGCGATAGCTCACTTGAATGGGTTTGCCTAGCTGTTTGGGGACAAAAGGGCTATGTGACGGGCCTCGGGTATCCCGGCTGGGTACACCCGTTGATTCTTTGTTGCTTCCTCCCTGAACCACAAGGGTTAACCACTTCCGGCGCTAGACTATACTAGCAGGGAATGAACCAGGAATCTGGCTTGGATGCTTTGATGAAATAGCACCGTAGGTGCAGTTACTGTTCTGAGAAGGACAGTGAGTGATCCAGCAAACACCTGAAGCATTAGACAAGACTAATGTCCAGGGAAGTAACACACTTTATTGGGAAACACACAGGCTTATATACAGGTTAGATGATAAAAAGGTCATAAATCAGGACACATCTTCCCGCCCTGCCCAGACAGTCAAACTTTGTGGTAGTAATTTTTTTTTCACACACGTTTTACTTCAAGTATGAATTAGCAGGTCCTGGTATATGTCACTGTCAAAAAAAACCCCCCAATATGTGTTCAGCAACATCTCCTGAGTACAGCGATAGCTCACTTGAATGGGTTTGCCTAGCTGTTTGGGGACAAAAGGGCTATGTGACGGGCCTCGGGTATCCCGGCTGGGTACACCCGTTGATTCTTTGTTGCTTCCTCCCTGAACCACAAGGGTTAACCACTTCCGGCGCTAGACTATACTAGCAGGGAATGAACCAGGAATCTGGCTTGGATGCTTTGATGAAATAGCACCGTAGGTGCAGTTACTGTTCTGAGAAGGACAGTGAGTGATCCAGCAAACACCTGAAGCATTAGACAAGACTAATGTCCAGGGAAGTAACACACTTTATTGGGAAACACACAGGCTTATATACAGGTTAGATGATAAAAAGGTCATAAATCAGGACACATCTTCCCGCCCTGCCCAGACAGTCAAACTTTGTGGTAGTAATTTTTTTTTCACACACGTTTTACTTCAAGTATGAATTAGCAGGTCCTGGTATATGTCACTGTCAAAAAAAACCCCCCAATATGTGTTCAGCAACATCTCCTGAGTACAGCGATAGCTCACTTGAATGGGTTTGCCTAGCTGTTTGGGGACAAAAGGGCTATGTGACGGGCCTCGGGTATCCCGGCTGGGTACACCCGTTGATTCTTTGTTGCTTCCTCCCTGAACCACAAGGGTTAACCACTTCCGGCGCTAGACTATACTAGCAGGGAATGAACCAGGAATCTGGCTTGGATGCTTTGATGAAATAGCACCGTAGGTGCAGTTACTGTTCTGAGAAGGACAGTGAGTGATCCAGCAAACACCTGAAGCATTAGACAAGACTAATGTCCAGGGAAGTAACACACTTTATTGGGAAACACACAGGCTTATATACAGGTTAGATGATAAAAAGGTCATAAATCAGGACACATCTTCCCGCCCTGCCCAGACAGTCCGGCGCCACCCTTAGACCACCGAGCCCAGTAATGTCCTTATACTTTGGTCATCGTTCTCGGGGTGATCCAGAAGGAGCAGCGGCAATCTTGGGGGTGCCGAGGGGGCGCTCGGGGTCCAGGAACATCTGGTCCAAAAAGCGACGTGATCACGTGATCTGGAGACCCTCTGGCAAACTTTTCCAACTTTGTTGGTTTTTTTTTTTACAGGCGGCCGCCATCTTGCGATTGGCGAAATCACTTGCAGTGGCGGTTGTGACCCCTCTCCGGAACGGTCACATCACGTCCTGGGGTGAGTGTTTCGTGATCGAGGCATTTCAGCAACAACATTGAAGTTTAGGAGGTGATCGTTGATCGCCTCCTAAACACTTTTAAAACGGGTGTCCACCGCCATACAGTGTATGGCGGACGCTGATGTCCCGGGGAGGGGCCAGACACGGCCCTGATGCCTATCGCTGTGTTGCTGAATGCCTTGACGTCCAGGCATTACAGTAACACCGTTTGGGTGCAGAAAGCGAACGTAAATATTGTCATTAACCCTTCATTTTTGGGTGACGTGCCTGGACTATCAATTGTCATTAAGGGGTTAAAAATTAGCTCCACATTTTATACCCATCAGACAGCCCCACGTTATGAAAAATGTATCTGCAAATTTATCTGTGCTGCTCACAGGGGCCCTCTGTAATTGTATGTGTAAGCATGTATGTGTAAGTGGGGTAAGATGGAGTGTGTGTTACAAAAAATGGATGCATATGTGGGTGTTAGTGAGTATGAGTAAGTGTGTGTAATTTGTGTAAGTTCGTTTACATATATGCGCCAGAGTGTATGTTGGAAGAGTGCAAGGGGCAAAGAAGTCACAGACAAGTTGTTTGGGGGCAATGATGACACAGACCAGCTGTTGAAGTTGGGGGCCCTGTGGTTCCAACTTACGCCCCTGTTCGTGTAGATGTGTCAGAACATGGTGTTAGAGTATGTGTAAGTTAGTGCATGGTGTTAGCACAAATGTATATTAGCATCTGGTGTCAGCATATGTGTTTGTTAGTGTGTGGTGTTACCAAGCGAGTGTGTCAGGGTATGGTGAGAGAATATCAGAGGTGAGCCTATAGTTAGTGGCTGCTCATCATACATTTGGCACCTCTGTTATAGATAGCACAGTCCAACTAGGACAAGGAGGAAGCGATAAATATGCAGTTAAACAGAAAAGTTGTGTCACACTGACCACATGAAGATAGTTTTAAAGTGGAAAGTTTAACAAAGTAGATATTCTAAACTAAATTCAACTGGAGTGATGGCAAATATATAAAAAAATAAAAAGTGATAAATAAATGATAATAAAACCAATTCTGTGCTGCAAGTCAACCAACGAAACAAAACCCCACTGTTTCACTATAAACAAAACATACAATAAACACCATGTGACTGCTCTTTTTCACACCCAATCAGTGTCAACATACAAAGTAAATAGATACCATCTATAATTGTAGTATGTGGAGCAACGTTTTGCAAAACTTCAGAGAGATATATCTGGGTCTCACATGAGAAACACAAGAAAAAGGAGAAAATAGTGTAATATGTAATAACAAAATTATATAAAATAAGAAAAAGATGGACTTTTACATTCGGTGGGGCTTCCCCAAGCCCATATCTGCATATCTCAGAACCAGGAAACTTTAGCCTTTCCGAAATTAACCCTTCGAGGTTAAAGGATAATAATGAAGGTTGGAGGGTGTAGAAAATATGTTTAATTTGACTTCTTCCAACAATCGCAAATTAAATCCAATAGCTAAAAGTGAGGATAAGAATCAGTCGTCCCGCGGTCTTCTAATTTGAAATTTGCGGCATCCCACGTTCTGCTGCCGTTGGGTTTAAGGCTGTGTGTTCGGGGTAGTGAAAAACCCCTCCTTCCTCCCGTAGAAGTCAACACGTATGACGCGTTTCGCTTCAAGGCTTCATCTGATATGTGTAGCTGACGTTCTCTCGAGTTCCTTATAAAGGGGTCTGGGTGACGTTACGAGATATTTAATTGTCTTTAAGTTTATATTGTTATTAAGTCCCAATGAATAAATATATAAAAGTAAATTTCCGAGTTTGTTAATAGAGACATGGTTAAATAAATATATAAATCCTTTAATACAAAATCATGATCATATTTAAAATCAAAATGGAATAAATATACATAAGAAATTTCCTGAATAGTTAATAATCTTCAGGTAAGTATACACTTATAATTAAATTTCCATAAATAAATATCTGTATATACAATTATGAAAATAAATATAAAATTCATTATGTCTATAACAAATCGCAATATGCGATGAGCGGTGAGGGCAGATGGTAACATAGCAAGTCCAGAAATAAATAGCCAAAAGTCAGGAACGGAGAAATCAGCATGAACGGTATACAAAAGCCAAGGGGTCAGGATCAGAGAAATCAGCATAAACGGTATACAAAAGCCAAGGTTCAGCAACAGGAATCAATAGGGATATGCAGCAACACAATAGAGCTCTGTTAACCACAATAACTGAGCACTGAGTGATACTCAGTGCTGGTTTTTAAAGCTACCACCAGGGGTCGCCCCGCCTCCGTGCGTAATGTCATTGTTGCACGTTCCCCGCCTTCTCCATTCAGTAATCCACAAAGATACACAGACGGCGCAGCAGTGAGAACGGCAGCGGCGTGGGAGCTGGTGTCTGCCATTGGTGGGTACTCAGGTGAGTCGCTTCGTTGGGGGTCTTTGCTGAGGACTCTGACATTACCTGAAGATTATTAACTATTCAGGAAATTTCTTATGTATATTTTTTTCATTTAGGTTTTAAATATGATCATGATTTTGTATTAAAGGATTTATATATTTATTTAATCATGTCTAACGGACATCGGAAATTTACTTTTATATATTTATTTATTGGGACTTAATAATAACGATATAAACTTAAAGACATTTAAATACATCATAATTAATGCACATATGGACAATGTATAATGAACCCCGTCACCCAGACCCCATTATAAGGAACTCGAGAGAACGTCAGCTACACGTATCGGATGAAGCCTGGAAGCGAAACACGTCATATGTGCTGACGTCTACAGGAGGGGTTTTTCACTAGTGATGGTAGGTTCGGATCATTAAATTGAATCGGATCATTTCGACTCGTTCACTGAAATGATCCGATTCATGATCCGAATCTTCGGATCACTCAGTGTGACTCACAGGAGTTACTGTTTCCCAGTCCCTCCGTGCAGGCACACTAACGATTGGCCCCGCCCCTTTGATTAGTCAATGAACCCTCCCGCCTGCCTACTCTAGTGATGTCACTGAAGGCAAAGAATCGTTCAAAGATTCGGATCTTACAGGGATCCGGATCATTCAGAGAATATCACCATACTTTTATAAATAAATACATTAATAATCACTGCCCCCAGGATTTAGATTCCCCCTTTACCTCTAACTGCACCTTAAGTTAACTTTATTAAATTAATTAAATTAACCCTCAGCATTAAATTAACCCTTAACACCCCATCAACCATAACTGCCCCTAAAATTAACCCTAAAGACCCCATTAAGCTTAACTGCCCCTAAATTAACCCTAAACACCCCATCAACCATAACTGCCCCTAAATTAACCCTAAACACCCCATTAACCATAACTTACCGTAAATTAACCCGAAATACCCCATTAACCATAACTGCCCCTAAATTAACACTAAAGACCCCATCAACCATACCAATTTATTAGGTAATTTATCTGGAGTACATGCAATTCATTTAGGGGCAGTTATGGTTGATGGGGTATTTAGGGTTAATTTAGGGGCAGTTATGGTTGATGGGGTGTTTAGGGTTAATTTAGGGGCAGTTAAGCTTAATGGGGTCTTTAGGGTTAATTTCAGGGGCTGTTATGGTTAATGGGGTATTTAGGGTTAATTTAGGGGCAGTTATGGTTGATGGGGTCTTTAGGGTTAATTTTACGGGCAGTTATCGTTGATGGGGTGTTTAGGGTTAATTTAGGGGCAGTTATGGTCAATGGGGTGTTTAGGGTTAATTTCAGGGGCCGTTATGGTTAATGGGGTGTTTAGGGTTAATTTAGGGGCAGTTATGGTTGATGGGGTGTTTAGGGTTAATTTAGGGGCAGTTGTGGTTCATGGGGTGTTAAGGGTTAATTTAAGGGCAGTTGTGGTTAATGGGGTGTTAATGGTTAATTTAATGCTGATGAATGAGGGTTAATTTAATTAATTTAATAAAGTTAACTGAAGGTGCAGTTAGAGGTAAAGGGGGGCAAACTAAGGGGAATCTAAATCCTGGGGGCAGTGAAGATTATTAATGTATATATTTATAAAAGTATGGTATCAGTTATATTCTCTGAATGATTCGAATCTCTGTAAGATTCCATCTTTTTCTTATTTTATATCATTGTGTTATTACATGTTATACTATTTTCTCTTCTTTTTCTTGTACTTTTCATGTGAGATCCAGATATATGGCTTTGAAGTTTTGCATAATGTTGCTCCACATACTACAATTATAGGTAATATCTATTTAGTTTGTATCAAAAAAACAAAGATAACTCCAGCTCACCATTTAGATGTTTTGCAGAGACGCTTCAACTTGCAGGGAGCACGGGATAGAAGGCCGAGCCATATCCTCGGTTAATCCAAATAACAGTGTAGATAGAAGATCCAGCTCCACAAATAAGGGTTTAAACATTCAAAATTTAATTAGACCAGTTAAAACATGATAGACAAAAAAAGAGAAAAAAAAGAGATGTGCTCAAGTGATTGAGAAAAAATACGCCAACGTGTTTCAAACCTTACGGTTCTTAATCATGGTTAAGCCACTGATTGGGTGTGAAAAGCGCAGTCACCTGGTGTTTATTATTAGATATTCTAAACTGCATGAAAATAATCTTGTTGAAATGAATCTTGGTAACAAAGTAGGGGGGACAGGAAAGCTTCACTTGAACTCCCAGACAAAGAAAAGGGAACATGTATTACATGACTACTGTAATTACATCCAGCAATCTGTGCAAGGATCAGTAACACTGCCCTAACGTTCACCCACCGCTGTGTTCTTGCCCTTTGCAGCTGTGGTCATGTTGGGGTGTTGCAGAGTCAGAGAGAGACAGGGTTGGACTACGAGCCTCAGAATTAGTCAGCAGGTTGAAATCCATGGCACAAAAATGGTGAGGGTCTGAAATCAAGGGGAGGAATATGAGAATTAAAATCATATATATTATTTATTTATCAAGTCTCGGAATATTGCAACATAATCTAAAGAGTCTTTATATTTGCATCCAATTAACGCTAATACTGTAGTACTGACATCAATTAACATATAACAGATAACAATAGGGTTTATAAAGAACAGGTTTGAAGCAAAGTGGTAAGAGTGGTGCAGTCTCCATTTCAAACAATTGAACATTGTTCCATTATTTAGCACTTGTTTACACTACAACCAATTAAAGCTGATGAAGCGAACTTGAGCTGTCTTAGCTCAGCTGTCTTACCTAATGTCGACCTGCACAGGTATCCATATTTAGTGGTTACAAAATGTCAGCTCACCGACCTGACAAATATGTATCATGAGAGCCAGGTTTCATTTTCCACAACACCACTATGAGGTTTACATAAGCTCTTACAATGTGTTATAGGAAGTCCTAAATATGAGATTCATTTTATTATTATTAATTAAAAGAATGCTTTATAACTTTAAGTCAATAGAGGTATTACATACAAGCATTATACAAGCCAAAATGGCTTGTAATGGCAGGTACATGTGGCAACGAATCTAACAAATCCAAACAAATTTTCATTACATATGTAATTCTTGTCCGTTAGCTTAGTCTGGAGATCGCCCTTGATTTGAACAAATGCACGAAACACACAATTTTCGCTAAAAATAAAGTTTGTATGAACACAAATGCTAGTCTCCAATGTACTGCCAAGTCTGAGCATGGTTTCTTGGCTGGAAACTCACTCAGAACCTTGGGCCTCACTGGTGTAAAAATCATAGATTTTGTAGAGAAGCCGCCATTTACAGCACTCTGGGTGAGCAAGACCTCTAGTTTTATAGGTGACATTCAGACATATTCAGAAATAGCACCGTTATGAGCAAAATATAATGGAGATCTGAAGATGCGGCTGTGTCTTTATCAAATGGCAGTTAGCACCTCACTGAAGCATCCAGTTCACATTTTGTTGCCATCATTCTAGTCAACTTCCAACTTTCCACCTTCACTACAACAAAGTTGTGCAGCATATACAGATGTCTTATAAATCTCAGTTGTACTTGTAAGTACTCTAGGCAACAAAGTAAATACGAAGTTGAAATGGCCCTTTGCAGCCATTGCTGGGGCCACCTCTGTCGATAGAAAGCTATTAAGAGCATTTAGTAAAATTTATACGGATTACAAGATCTACTATTGTTTCTCAAAAACTTCATCAAGTGTGTAAAGACAGTAGTAGCCAATATAAAGGGTGTAGATTATGAATACATTACTCCTTGTGGATGATGTAAGGACCCACTTGGTGCATAAGGCCCTCTCCTGCAGCAGGGGAAGTTGCATAGACATACGCTGACTACAGTGAGTCCACTTCCTGCACCCTATCAGCTTCCTACTTATTTTAATTACCTGGACATAAATTGGGACAGAGGGACTAGTTCTGCAAGGGGATTCAGGTTTTTGAACCTGTTAAATGACACCTTTATGTCATAAACGGTACAAGCACAAACTAGAAAGAATTCTTGTCTGGATCTTGTTATAAGAATTCTCGTCTGGATCTTGTTTATGTTGATCTTTTGTCGAACGTTCAAGTGGGGGAGCACTTGGGTAATAGTGATCACAATATGGTGTCTTTTGAAAAAGACTCAAATAAATTTCACAAGGGAAATACTAAAACATATAATTTTAAAAAGACCAATTTCAGTAAGATAAGGGCAGCTTTACAACATATTAACTGGCATAAACTCTTTAGTGAAAAAAAACACTGAGGAAAAATTGAATATCTTCAAACAAATATTAGAAAGATACACTTCTCAGTATATACCATTGGGTAATAAATACAAAAGAAGCAGATTAAAACTAACGTGGCTTTGTGGGGAAGTAAACCAAGAAATTAAAAATAAGAAAATGGCTTTTAAAGCATTTAAATCAGAAAAATCAGAGGCATCCTATATAAGATATAAGGGAGCCAATAATGCAAACAAAAAGGTGATCAGATAGGCTAAACTAGAAAATGAGAAAGTTATAGCCAAAGAGAGCAAAACCAACCCCCCAAAAATCTTTAAATACATAAATTAAAAAAAAACAGAGATGGGTGTGTTAGTTAACGAGGACCAGAGAAAAGCAGAAACTTTAAATAACTATATTTCCTCAGTACATTAAGGAGGAACCTATGGCAATGGATATGCAAATAACTACTGCAAAAAACTTGCAAACAAATTGTGATCAGGACAAGATGCTGTAGCAACTAAATAAAGTTAATGTCAACAAAGCTCCGGGGCCTGAGGGTATCCACCCATGAGTACTTAAGGAGTTAAAAAATAAGTGAACCTTTGTTTTTAATCTTCCGGGATTCTTTTCTTTCAGGAATTGTACCAGAGGATTGGAGGAAGGCAGATGTGGTTCCTATATTCAAAAAGAGTTCAAACTCTTTGTCTGGAAACTATAGATCTGTGAGCTTAACTTCTGTGGCTGGGAAAGTATTTGAAGGGTTATTAAGAGATAATATTCAGAAATTCGTTGGGAAGAACAGTGTTATTAGCAAAAATCAGCATGGTTTTATGAAACATAGGTCATGTCAAACTAACGTAATTGCATTCTATGAAGAGGTTAGTAGAAGTGTAGATAAAGGTGTTGCAGTGGATGTAATCTACTTGGATTTTGCCAAGGTATTTGACACGGTTCCACACACAGTTTCAAACTGAAAGAAATTGGTCTAGATGCAAATTCGTGTCCTTGCGTAGAACATTGGCTTAGTGATAGAGTGCAGAGAGTTGTCATAAATGGTACATTTTCAAGCTGGACAAAAGTGGTAACTAGTGTCCCTCTGTGACCAATTTTATTCATCATATTTATAAATGATCTTTTAATAGACATTGAAAGTCATGTTTCTGTGTTTGCAGATGACACTAAACTCTGTAAAGTAATACAATGTGAGCAGGAAATGACTGCAGAGGGATTTAGATAGACTCCCCCAGTGGGAAAACAAATGGCAGATGAAATGAAATGTAGATAAATGCAAAGTTATGTACTTCTGGGTAAGGAGTGCACAAGCAACTTACACCCAACAAATGAGAATGATTTGGGAATTGTTATAGACAACACACTAGGAAACAATGTGCAATGTCAGTTAGCAGTTGCTCAGGCCAGTAAGGTATTGTCATGTATAAAAAAAGGGGCATGATAAAAATATAATTTATAAATCAATGGTAAGACCGGACCTTGAATATGCTGTGCAATTTGGGGCACCTATTCTAAAGAAGGATATTATAGCACTGGAAAAGGTGCAGAGGGGGCTACAAAATTAGTGAAAGGAATGGAACACTTTAGTTAAGAAGAAAGTTTAACTAATTTAAATCTGTTCAATTTAGAAAAACAGCACCTCAGAGGGGATATGATAGCATTATATAAATATATTCAGGGCCAATACAAACCATTGTCTGGAAACCTATTCGTAAACAGGACTATGCATGGGACACTTGGTCACGTATTTAGACTGGAAGAAAAGTTAGTCTAAGGACACTAAGGATGTGGAATTATCTGCATGCCAAGGTAGTTTTATCAGTGTCTGTACAGACATTTACACAGCAATTATATCCCTGAATAATTTTCAAGGATATAATTTTTAAATTAGGGGAAACAGCTTTTTGATCCAAGGTGAAATCTGACTGCCATTGTGGGGTCAAGAAGGATTTTTTTCCCTAGTTTGTTGCAATTAACAGAACTTGATGGGCACATGTCTTTTTTCAGCCTATATAACTATGTAGCTATGTCACATGGTTAGGTGCTTTTTTGTAGTAACATGTTGCAGTCAGTAGCTGGCTGCTTGTGAGGAAAAAGGTTACAGATATACTGCATAGTCACGGTAACCCTTTAAGGCTGAGGACTCATGGGGATATGTTTGATTTTGGGATGGGGCACTGGTAGTTTTTTGGAGAAACGCCTTACCTGCCTGCCCAGTCCTTTATGTCTAAGTAATCCTGTGCTCAAAGCGACATCGGGACCCTGAACGATAGCATCAGAAACTTCTTCCAACGGGATGACCGGGAAACCCCATCTGGTCTGCCGGAACCAGATTCCCATGAACTAGCCGGCTATGGTTGGCTCTACAGGCCAGGAAACACTCAATGCGCCTGACGGGGACCTAGCCGCAAATTCATGGAACTATGTGGCGTCTAAGAACCGTGGCGATGCCCGCCAACCATTGCAGCATCGCTACAGACACACTTTGCCCCCCCATGTTGATCTTTTGAGGTTGCATTAAGCTTGTGGTGGTTACAGAGAGGGAACCATGGTTTGATTACCAATCTTCAGGACCAGGGTTTACCCAGCCGTAGCTATGGATCGCTGGCCAGGCTTCCGCACAGACTATTTCCAGGGAAGTTTCTGACGCTATCGTTCAGGGTCCTGACATCGGATCGTGTTGCTTTTTGGATCATAATATCTTCGGACTCTGAGCTCTCCATTGGTACTCCAGGATTGACGCTGCTCCCTTGGGATCACCCTGAAATAATGACTCTTTGTTGGGTGGGCATTGCTGGCCATAGAACTGCATGGAGGCGCCGGGCTGTCTGGTAGTTGATGGGATTAAACACCTAATCCTATCATGTATGTGTGTATAAATATCTGTGCTGTCTTCAATAAACTAAGTTCTGTTTTACCCCTACACTAAGTCTTGGCTAGTGCTTGGGGGTCATGAAGGGTTAAACCCTTGAGCAATTAAGCTTTCAGCGGCAAGGAAGATCTCTATGGCAGAGCTACTCAGTCTGAGTAAATGTCTCCATCGCAGTCATGAAGGAAAACCCTCCGAGGTGGTTACAGAAGAGTGCTCATTTGGAAGCCCTGGTTTTATCACCAATCTTTAGGATTGTGGCTTACCTAGCCACGGCTATGAAACTATGGCCTGGCTAACGCGCGGACTATTCCCGGGGAAGTTTTCGACGCTGTCGCTCAGGATCTTAACTCCAGATTATGTAGCTTTTTGGAACATAACATCCTCGAACCCTGAGCTCTCCATTAGTACCCGAGATTGACGCTACTCCCTCAGGAACACCCCAAAGTATTGACTATTTGACAAATTGGCATTGCTGGCCATAGAACTAAATATGGGCGCCAGACTCTGGCTGGGTATTGTTTGGTTGATATGATTATGCTCCTTATCTGAAACAGTTTTTTATAAAAGGCTGTGTGTTTTCTTAAACAGTTCCTGTTGTCACCTCAATATTAGTGTTGTCTGATGTTTGGAGTAGGCTCAGGGGCAGCCTAAGGTCTGGGGGACAAGTCTAGTCAAGTGGCCCATTGCGCCACCAAAGCGGCTGCGAGCAACATTGAAAGCGGCCGTCATGCGGCAGTCACTCCACCGGCGCCTAATGAAATTAAAGAGGCGCTCAATGGCCGTGCCTCAGCTCTTCCTCCCACCCCTTTAAAGACGTGGTACGAAGAGCTGAGGCATGGCCATTGGGCCTGATTGCCGCACGACGCAGGGGCACACCTAGAGCATTTGGCACCTGTGGCGGATCCTGTATGTGGCACCTCCCACACACACACACTTGAAAACTGCATAGTTTATATAGTTAGGCAAACATTGACAGGGGTACAGCATAACTGTTATCATTATATACTGAGGAAGACATTGACGGTGGTACAGCATAACTGTTATCATTATATACTGAGTAAGACATTGATGGGGGTATAGCATAACACCTATCACTATATACTGAGGCAGACATAGATGGTGGTACAGCATAACTGCTATCATTATATACTGAGGCACACATTGACTGTGGTACAGCATAACGTTTATCATACAACGAGGCAAACTTTAACGGTGGTACAGCATAACATCTATCATTATACACTGAGGCAAACATTGACGGTGGTATAAGATAACTGTTATCTTTATATACTAAGGCAGACATTGACGGTGGTACAGGTTAACTGTTATCATTATATACTGAGACACGCACCAACAGTGGTACAGCATAACATCTATCACTATATACTGACACTGTCACTGTTACGCTGGAGTATTAAGGAAGGTCGTCCCCGCAGAAGTTCTTCTGCCAAAACTACTGCTACTGAGAGAGGAGTTCCCGGCAGCAGCAGCCCAGGACTTAGATGATCCCAACAGTGGACAACCTCCCACCAGCTGGAGATAGGTACCGAGCGGCAGCAGCGGCAAGGCGCAGCACGAGACAGGAGCACAATGCGGGTAGTCAGCCAAGCCAGGGGTCAGATACACAGAGCGGGTAGTCAGCCGAGCCAGGGGTCCGATACACAGAGCGGGTAGTCAGCCAAGCCAGGGGTTCGATACACAGAGCGGGTAGTCAGACCGCTTCTGCATAGACTACTGTAGGCTTAATGACAAGACCACGACTGATGCCTACCCCATGAGCTATTATAATATGAGCTATTAGACTGATCTGTGCAAGGGCAATTGGCAGATCCCCCTGGCCACGGAAGCAATTCCGAAGTCGGCATTCATCATCCCCTTCGGCTTGTATGAGTTTAAGGTTATGCTGTTCGGGATGAAGAATGCACCGGAGACCTTTCAGCTCACGATAGATTACCTCCTCGGTGGCCTCCAGGATTATGCCTGTGCATACCTAGATGACATTGTGATTGATCTATAGCAACACTTGGGACGAACACCTCACTAACCTGGGGGTTTTGTTAGACCATATCAAGGCTGCAGGTCTAGCCCTGATACCCAACAAGGGCACTATAGGGGTTTCTGAGGTGTCTTATCTGGGCCACCGGACGGGCAGCGGGTAACAATGGCCCAAACCTGCAAAGGTAGAGGTAGTCGCCAACTGCCCCACCCCTAAAACCAAGACACAGGTCTTAGCCTTTCTGGGTACAGCCGGTTACTACCCCTAAACCCCTGACTGACCTGACCAAAAAAAATTACCCCGACAGGTCCTGTGGTCTCCAGAGTGCGAAGCAACCTTCCAATGGTTAAAGATGCCTTCATCTCCACAGTACTAGCCGCTCCTGACCCATCCAAACGATTTTGTCTTCACACAGATGCCTCCACATTCAGATTGGGAGCAGTTTTAAGTCCAGTGGGAACCGACGGCAGTGAGCACCCTGTAGCCTACATCACCCGAAAGCTGCTACCCAGGGAAGTAGGGTATGCAGCTGTCGGAAAAGAATGTCTAGTGGTTGTGTGGGCTCTAAAGAAACTTCAACCGTACCTATATGGACAATCGTTTACAGTACTCATGGACCACAGCTCACTTATCTGGCTTAACAGAGTCTCCAGGGACAATGGAGTCTAGCCCTGCAACCCTACATTTTCGTGGTCCAGTATCGGCCGGGAAAACAGAACCCGAATGCGGATGGGCTTTCTTGACAAACTGATTTAATAACTATCTATGTGGTTTACACATACCCTTTTGCCGGGTCCTGGCCATAATCCTCTGGAACTGTTTCTCGGCTAGGAACCGAGCACTTCCCCGCTGACCTTAACCCCTTATAACCTGGACACCACTGACCCCACCAGGGCTGGGTGGTTCGGAGAGGGAGCCTCCTATGGAATCACAGTTTTTATGACTTCCAGGAGAGTGGGGTTCAGCTGGTGCGGTCATAGAGCGCAGCGCCCGGCTGTATGGCGGTCCGTCCCGGGGGAAGCTTTAAACTGCTACAGCTCGGTACTCTGAGATCGCTGCCGCTCCCTCGAGATCACCCCAAAAACAGCGGTTTGGAGTTATACGGACATTGCTGAGCTTGGTCGCCTGAGTATGGAGCCAGGCTATCTGATCAGGGTATTGTTATGTTAACCCCTTCAATCCCAGGGGTTTTTGGTACCTCAAAGCCCGGAGCAATTTTGCCATTTTTTATGTCGGGTCAGCGATGATTCTCTTTTCCTGTGAATAATGTACCCATGTAAACTATATATTGTTTTTTCAAGGAGAGATAGAGCTTTCTTTTGATACCATACTTGGATGATTAGCTGAAAATTTTGAATGAGAAATTTAGTAAAAACTAGCGAAAATTAGAAAAAAACACAACTTTTTTTTTTAATTTTCCCTCTGAATCCTCACAAAATTAGGTAAAGTGATGGAAAATCCCCTCCAAGTTTATCAATTCAGGTGTCCTGCTTTCAGAAATACCTAATTTATATAGATTTTCCATACTTTCCCAGCACCAGGGAGCATACTATAAGGTGTACATTTTTTGTATGGGCTTAACGGGTTTGGGGGTTGTGAACGGGGGCAGGAGGGTTATACTGGCTAGATGTTATGCTAAGGCAATGGGATGTAAGGTTTTTTTTTATTATTATTATCTTTTTTTATATATTTTTTTTAAAAAAAATTATTTTATTTTTTTGTATTTTATATATATATATATATATATTTTTTTTTTTTTACACAAAAATGGTTAGAGGTCCTCTTAGGGACCTCCTGAACATGCCAGTGATGTCACAATGACATCACAGCTCACATTATTTTTATTATTTATATTATTATTTTAATGATTTTTTATTATTATTTTTTAAATGAATTAACGGTTTTTTTTTCCTTCACTGTTTCAGGACGGGAGGGGGAGTGAGAGACATTGTTTCTGTGATCTCTATGCAGGTCCTCACAGACGTGCATAGAGATCGCAGCGCCTGTGCCTCAATGATGCAACCCGGAAGGGAATGCCCGATCACGCGATCAGGCAGTTTGAAATGTAACAGCTTTCCGGGTTTCATGCCGGAAGCTGTTACAGCAGATCGGACAGCAGAAAGCCAGCGATGCCGGCTTCTGCTGTCAGTGGGGAGTCCAAAGGACGTCCAGGGCTGGACGTGCCGGTACGTCCATAGGGGATTGAAGGGATTAATGTGATTATGTCCTTTCAGTGGTGTATAACAGGCTGTGTGTTTTTCAATAAACTGTTGTTTGTTGAGGGACCCGCTCATTGTCCTTTTCAGGACAATTATAGCACCGTATTTGTCTACATCTCAGCGGGTTATGGTGCTACTACACGATCCCTTCCTCGCTTCTAGCGCTGGAAGCGGTAAACCCTTGCAGAAAACAATGAACAGCTGACATGTGTTTCCAGTCGGGGTACAGGTCGTTCCCGTCACAGGAATCAAATAAATGTATTGTTGTATTATTAGATTATGATTATTAGCCAACTTTTGATGGAAGCACCCTTAACTTCCAAGTCAGTCCTGTTCTTTTTTATTTATTTAACTCTTTCAATGCTGATGTTCCATAAGAGCACAGCATTGACTGATATTTAGTCCCCAGAAGCTTGTGGGGACAAATATTAACCCCTGTCATATACAAACGCAGCACTGAAGGGGTTAACGCTGCACAATCCCTCTTAAAGGAGCCTTAAGGTTCCAGGGGAGGGTGGGGGCTGGTCTCTCGGTGGAGACCGAAGAAACTTTCAGCCCTGTCCCTGAAGCTGCCTAAACCAGCGATTGCAGGGAAGATCCACTTTGCTCCTGTAGGAGGATTGTGGCAATGTGGGGGCATTTTTTTTGCCTGACGTACCAGGTACGTCACAGAACCAGTGAGCCCACTTGTGCATGACGTACCCGGTGCGAAGAGGTTAAAGGACATTGTTCCAGAAGACTTGTGGTTTGTTCAGATGCAACTTTGCAGTCCTAAGCATTTTTCCACTTTTGAATAATCTTTCTCACTGTAGAATGATGGACTTTAAATTGTTTGGAAATTGACTTATAACCCTTTCAAGATTGATGGGCAGCAATAATTGCTTTTCTAAGATCACTGCTAATGTCTTTCCTCCTTGGCATTTTGTTAACACACACCTGAATGCTCCAGACCAGCAAACTACTGAAACCTTTTATACAGGTGATCACACCTTGTTGATGAAGAATTAATCAAGCATATTTGCATATAGCACCTCTACTTAGCATCTTCATTCCTATTGAAGCAGTAAGAAAGTACTACGTTTTTCATACATGACTTCTCAATTTTGGCTTTAATTTTGCTTACTAAATCATGACACTGTGTAATATGTCATGTGTTGTTCATCTGAGGTTAAATGTACCTTTCTTTTAGACTTGCTAAGGAACCAATGGTCCTGATAAAGCCATAGAATTTAAAGAGAGTGTACTTTCTTTTCCACACAAGTGTATACACTTCTTGTATACGCACATATAGCAAAATTGTTTGTTGGATATAGTATAAGGTCACCTTACCCCATGCCCCGCTCAGTAGTCTGCATTAGAAAGCAAAAAACCCCAAACAAAATAACCCAAAATGCTGCCATGGAAAATAGCCAGGAAAAGAAAATTACAATGGGTAATACCAAAGCTGAACAGAAACACACGGGAGGAAAATACTGCAGAATGATAACCTTTCTTAGTAAGTTTTATCCTGTAATCCATGAACCATTTTAGTAGCCCTTCTCTGAACTTTCTCCAACTATATTCTTATTGAGATAAGGTCTCCAGTACTGTACAAAATACTACAAGTGAGGTCTCACCAGTGCTCTGTATAACATAAGCACTTCCCACTTTCTACTGCTAATGCCTCTCCCTACAACCAAGCATTCCGCTAGCATTTCCTGCTGCTCTATTGAATTGTCTACCTACAATGTGTCTTGCAGCAGCAGGGACACATCCCTGCCACTACACGGGAGATCAGGCTGTCATTTGACAGCCTGGACTCCCCCTGTCCAGCAGAAGCCGATCGCATGTAACAGTTGCCGGCACAAACGCATTCCCTTCCGGGTCGCGTCACTGCTGACATCACCCGGAAGGTAATCGGAGGACAGGATACTGTGATCTCTATGCAAGTCTGTGGGGACTCTCCTCACATGCTGAAACACGAATCAGCAAACAATAAAAAATAAAAAAAATCACTAAAATAACACAATAAATCATTGTGACATCACTGGCATTAATAACATGTTCAAGAGGTCCCTAAGAGGACCTCTAACCATACTGCACTGATATTTTTTAAAAAAAAAAATACAATAAAAAAATATAAAGAAAATATTAAAAAGATAATAATAAATAAAGAAAAAACCCTTACACCCCATTACCCTAACACACTATCACAACCCCCAAACCCGTTAAGCCATAAGTATAAAAAATACTATAAATAATAAATCCCTAGAAACTTTTGATTTGAAGGGATCGCAGAGGCTACCTTTTCTGCCACAGCTGTTGGATATACCTGTCTTGTCTGATGTTATATCTGTCCAGAAGTGTGCAAAATCCCACAATCGTGCACCTAACTGGGTTCACCAGAGCCGGCACACCTTCAGAAATGTTTGGTATTTCCTCTGGATGAAATCCCCTAGGTAGGAAAGTGTTTGGATACACAACCTTAGAGTAAATCTGTATATATACTTGCATAAAATGTGGTTTAGACCTCTCTTTTAGCCCTGTAAATTGAGACACAGAGAGTGCCATAGTGTAACCCATAAATGCAGTTATGATTGTAATGGGGTATAGAATAGACTCACATGAGATAGAGCCGTGAATAGGCTCTATATAAGCAGCTCCGGGTGCCCACTTGGGGTGTAAACGAAAGGATGCCTTCCTTCTGAACCCACTCCAGGTAGTAAAAGGATCCACACAGTTCTTTTCCTTCTGGATTCTTTTATTATTAAAATAAGGAAAACTAGGTATAAAAACCTATATTTCCCCAAATATAAAAAGTATATTTAAAAACACAAAGTGTTTTGACTTTGTCTTTTTCAAGTGTGACACGGCTATATCTCATGTGAGTCTATTCTATATTGTTTGGGTTTGTTTCCTGCTGTCTGGCATGCCTTCCAAGATGAGCCTCTGGAGAACTCACATAAGATCTTCTGTCACCCCATCTGGCTGATCTTCTTCTAGGAGTTCTTTCTTGGGGTAGAAAGGCCTTTCTGCCTTCCACCACCCTTTTCACTGCCTTTTCCAGGGCTCTACCATAAAGGAGATTACCTTGAAGTGGGAGGAAGATGAGGTTTTGTTTCGATGCCAAATCCACACCCCAAGAACTGAGCCATAAGGATCCCAGGGCAGCCATCGCTCTGGTGGTAACTTTAAAAATATCTATAGAAGCCTCAGTGATTTTGAAAAATTTCATAGAGTGCAAAAGATGGGACCTGCTAACCCCTTTATCATTACCCTCTTCAAGGTTTGGGCTTACCCAAATCCTAAAGACAGAGATGTCAAGGCTACAGCAGGGTGACATCCAGTCCCCAGTGCCAAATAGAGCTTGGATAAGGATGAGTCCAATCTCTTGTCCATCAGGTCTGTGCTGTCTAGAGGAAAGGCAGTCCTACGAGCCAGGCAGAAAATAGCCACATCCACTTGCTAGAACTTTGAATCGATGGAGTTCACAGGGTATAGTCTGTTCACCTTGTTCCTGATTTAAAATTTCTTTTTAGGTTTAGACCACTCTAAAATCATCAAGTCCTTTACCAGTTCATGCAAAGGAGAAATAAACCTCCCTGGATTGGAGATCCTCAAAATATCTGTCAGACTCAGCATGTGCTCTTTCGGATTCCTGGATGTTGAGGGTAGGTCTGACAAGAGAAATAAGCTTCCCAACAGCCACAATAGGGGCAGCATCCTCATCTAATGACCCATAGGCCCCCTCCTCAAACATCAGGTCCTGCATGGCCTCATCCTCTTGAACCAGAGAGGAGTGCCAAGGTCTTTTAAAGGCTTGGGAAGCGGCCGAAAAAAAATTGCTTGCTTGACCCCATTCCTGTGGTCCAAAGACGTAGGTGGCCTCTCCTTGCATAGTGTTTTTCCATTCTAGAGCCCTGTTGTGGCAGGTAGTACATGAGGCAGACTTCTCTTTTCTTTTGCTTGGGAGAGCTGAGATCGGTAAATGAGAAGAAGGAAAAAGGGAAGAAACAAATACACAAATTGTTTTTAATACTTCCCCTTTAAGACCCTGTCATCACTCCAAGCCAAAGAGGTGGATTGATATCCAGAATACATACCATGCCCTGAGAGCAGAGTAGGGGGGCAAATATAAAAAGCTACATGCACTATATATATATATATATATATATATATATATATATATATATATATATATATATATATATATATATATATATTTATTTATATATATCTATATGCATTAGACATGCATTTTAAACTACATAATTATTACTTACTCTTTGAAGTAAAGACTTTCATTGAAATATGATTTAAAAATAACAGCTGAACTGGCAGTTATTTTTCATTCTTTAATATTATACCCTACTGGCAATATATATAAATATTAGACCGTGCTGCCGATATATATAAATATAAGACCCTGCTGCCGATATACATTAATATATTAGACCCTGCTGCCAATATATATAAATATTCGTCCATGCTGCTGATATATATAAATATTATACCCTGCTGCCGATATATAAATATTAGCCCCTGCAGCCAATATATATAAATATTAGTCCCTGCTGCCAATATATATCAGAAGCAGTGGTAAGCGTTATAATGGGGCATAAGGCTTTTCTGGAAGCAGAGTGCCCCATGATATTCTTTTTAACCCCCTTTATGCCACTCTGCCTACAGAAATGCCTTTTAACCCCCTATATGCCACTCTGCCTCCAGAAATGCCTTTTAACCCCCTATATGCCACTCTGCCTCCAGAAATGCCTTATACCCCTATATGCAACTCTCTCCCTTAATATGCCTTTTAACCCCCTATATGCCAGAGTAGCATATAGGGTATAAGGCATTTCTGGAGGCAGAGTGGCATATAGGGGGTATAAGGCATAGACAGCTGCACAGTTGGCCCCCAGACCAGGGAAATCAGCAAGAGAGGTAAGGGAGAGAGTGAATGAATGAAGTTAGTAAGTTAGCAGTAAGTTAGTGTTTAGGGGCAGAAATTGCACAGGCATGCTAATTAGGGGGGCAGAGGTGGCACAGGCAGGCTGATTAGGGGGGCAGAGGTGGCACAGACAGGCTGTTTCAGGGGCAGGGTTGGCACACACAGGCTGTTTCAGGGGCATACTTTGCACATGCAGGCTGCTTTAGGGGCAGAGTTGGCACAGTTAGGCTGCTTTAGGGGCAGAGGTGACGCAGTTAGGCTGTTTTAGGGGCAGAGGTGGTACAGTTAGGCAGCTTTAGGGGCAGATGTGGCACAGTTAGGCTGCTTTAGAGGCAGAGGTGGCACAGTTTGGCTGCTTCAGGGGCAGAGCGGGCACAGCAAGGCAGGCTGCTTCAGCAGCAGAGGTGGCACAGCAAGGCAGGCTGCTTCAGCGGCAGAGGTGGCACAGGCAGGCTGTTTCAGGGCACAGACATGCTGCTTCATGGGCAGCGGTGGAACAGGTAGACTGTTTTAGGGGGGCGGAGGCACAGGCAGACTATTTCAGGGGCAGCGGTGGCACAGGCAGGCTGTTTTAGGGGCAGAGGCCTACCATGTCAATTTCTGGCTTAGTATATAAAAATAGGTGTTATGCTGCACTACCATCAATGTCTGGGTCAGTGTATAGTAGTAGGAATTGTACTGTACCAAATCTATTCAGTAAATGTTATTTATTTAAACTTATTTAATTTATTTATGGGTTAATAATTTATTTTTCCAGATTTATATTTTTTTCCAGTTGACATACAGATGAAAATTTGTGAAATAAATATTGTGCCCATCATTTTTTTGTGTGTGGGGGGGGCGACATACAGGAGCTGCCCCAGGTGCCAAATACTCTAGGTATGCCCCTGCTTACTCATACTCTCTAATGCACACTCCATCTCACCCCACTTACATCCATGCTCAAACACAATTACACATCCATGCTCACACACACATAAGTACGCATTGATGCTTACACACACACATAAGTACACATCCTGTCACGGCCTTATCTCCGTCCCTGTTACTGGTCCCTCGGTGGTCGGGAATGAAGTCCTGGCAGCAGTGCGTTTATCGCATTCATGGGCGCATATATACTCACTCCCCGCAGCACTCCTGGGGACAGGGAGAATCTGCAATGCTACCACACGGCGTCTATTGCAAGTACCGGCGTTGTCCTTTTCCAAGATGGTGCCATCTCCCTCACGTAAACTCAGACGTCCCATCAAGAGACGGAGCTCCTGTAATCACCATGCTGACCAGTATAAAAGCACCTCTCAGATGTTCAGAATGGTTTTGTGTCCTCTGGAGCTTCCCCATCTCTGTTCCCTTGGCCTTTGTATCTTAAGATTACCCGGTACCTGGCCTTTGCTAGCCCCTCACCTGTCTCTCATCTCCTGATCTGATCTACCGTTGTCCAGCTTACTATTCTAAGTAACAGTGACAGAGTTTCTCTAGTCCCAGGTGGCACACCAGTTGCAGTTCAACTTTGGCTGTTTAGCTAATCAGGTGAACACCCTTATTATCATTGGTGATCCAGAGAGGAACTCCTGCATTCACACATTTTCTAGCAATCTTGCATATCGGACTCCTCACTTGATTGCTAACATGACACATCCATGCTCACACACACATACACACAAGTCCATGCTCACATACAAGAACACATCCACACCTACACATCCATGCTCACATGCACACAAGTACACACCTAAGAAGAGATAGGTGGGACAGAGACCCGACATTGGGACTGTCCCGCCTAAATCAGGACAGTTGGGGGGCATGCCAATGCGCTTTTGAAGGAAAATTTGTTAGGTTCACAATTGTTCCAAGCTTTCTTCAATAGTAGATAATGGTTTGCTGGAGTCCCAGAGCCTTGTAATTGGCTTTATCACCCTTTCAAAACAGATAGATGTCAATGACAATGTTTCTCATTTGTTCCTTAGATTGAGAGCTTTTTGAGACCTTTTATCCTACTTCACTTTGCAGGACAGGCTTTAATACAATTTAATACCTATTTAATTGAAGTGAACAGGGCTGGCAGTTATCATGTATGATTGCATCTCGTGAAATTGAACTAATTTATCAATTAGATTTGGTTAATTGATTTAGTAACTAAGGGGGCAATTACTAAAATTAAAATACTGAAATATTTAAATATGCAAAAATAGAAGAAAACAGGAATGGGCAAATACTTTCTCAAAGGACTGTAGAAGTGTAAATCAACTCAGATCGTGATTGCATGATACCTAGTAATCCTTACATTAAGGCTTAGCATACACTCAACTTGGCCATGATTCAGAAACTATAAAATATGTCAGTTAGTATACAAAAATACACCACAATGCATGCTGTCATAAAAGCGAAATCAATGTAATTTTTTTTCATTGTCTAGTTTACCTGCCCCATATGTTCTATCTATCTATAGTGCACTCATCTGTTTGTTCGTTTTACAAAAAAAACAGTGCATCACATGTTCTCCTGGCACTCAAAGAGTAAATACCATACAGGACTTACTCTTAGCTTTACTGGATAGATTGTCTGCTAAAATGGAAACAGGCTTTCAGGTTCATTTATATGCTGTGTCCATATTCATATAATTGGATGCCAAAGCTTTGAAGCAAAAAGGCTGCCCACAACAGTAAAATCAGAGAATCAGCAATGCATAGCATGTATGTAGAAGAAAATTATGTTGCAGGTCCTTCTTTTCCTTTACTTTTAAACGCCTTTGCATGAAGTCCAGAGACCGCCTGTGAAACTGTCACAGCTTTTTTAAACACTGCCTCTGGAATTATGCACTCTCTCATACAGAATTAATTCTTTGGATTAAGTCTTGATTAAGATGTGTGTCAATTTGCTGTCTCAGAATATATTAAGAGACTTTCTTCTGGAGGTGGCAGATGGAATTTCTGCCTAATGTTTGCAGATGATAATTTCACCTCTTCTGCAGCCATTTGCATATGATTGTGTCTGACAAGCCCAATTCCTTTTCTTTCAAGACTGGGTTGTGGTCTAGATTTAAGGTGGAAAGAAAATGTCTTCCATTCTACTACTACTAAGTGCGCATGATATGCTGCCCCTTTAGAATAATTAAAACAGCTTTATTTACTTGTCGAGATGAACAAGAAAACAATGTGAAATGTTAAACTAAAAAATATTTCCATTCTTTCAATGTAACATTAAAAACAGACTACAATGTGATCTTCTAGTAAGATTGTTTTGATGTTGGTTTAAATTAGATGTACCATATTTGCTGGATTATAAAACAAGGTTTTTTTCAGAGCAAATGCATATTCATGGTTGTCTTCTAATCAGAACTCAAATAGAGATCTGACTACAAGACAAAGATCCAAATCCCCTGCAGCGCTGCAGGGGACCTGGATCCTCCTCTCTGGCAGCCTCTGCTGCTGCCAGCACTTCCTCTGGGGGCTTCTATGACGTAGCGCTGGCATCACATGACCTTCCCGTGCTGTACCATAGAAGGGCTCGCAGCAGCAGAGGTTGTCTGTGTGCATCCCACAGCCTGTGAACGTTTGTGGGCTGTGCACAGACAACCTCCGCTGCTGCCGGCACTTCTGCCGGGGCTTCTATGGTGGAGCACTGGAAGGTCATGCGATACCAATGCTCAGTCATAGAAGTGCCGGCAGCAGCAGTGGAGGTCTGCATCGCCCCCAGAAAGTTTGAAGCACAAATGATAAGATATACATCAGCATTTATATACACACTTACATACAGATCTATATAACAAAGAGGGGGGGTAAAGGGATGCACTGGTAAGTCGGGGGGGGTTAAGACTGGCATGGGGGTTTCAATGGTTTTCTGGAGGCAGGGTGGCATATAGGGGTTAAAGGCCATATCAGGGAGGCAGAGTGGCATATTGGGGGTATAAGGCATGGGGGGAGTGGCAAATAGGGGGTTAAAAGGCATGCCAGGGAGGCATATAGGGGGTATAAGGCATTTCTGGGGGGGGCAGAGTGGCAAAACTTTTTTTTCCTATAGCGCACGGGTGGTATTTCTTTACTCACAAGATGTTGCTGATGTTAATTCATACCTATACAATGTGTATGGAAAAACACCCCAAAAATACTAAAGTGTTAAAATACCATCATTTGAATTACCCTGAGGTGTCTAGTTTTTAAAAAATATATGGTTTCAAGGTGGTGAATTGGTGTCTCAAATAGGACATGGGAGCAGGATGACTAGATGTCAAAATTCATTGTTGAAAAACTAAATTGCAAATGTCTCAAATGTGGCCTCTTAGCCCCCAAACAACCCAACATACAGTATGCATCGGTGGTATCACTATACTCAGAAGATGCTGTCAGTGACATATACCATTGGGGTATTAGTTTTAAGGTCAAGCTGCAGAGGCCACATTGCAATAAATAATACTACTACTACTGAAATTTATATCTTGAATATAATCAAACCATAAGGACCAGATATCGTTATATCTAGAAAGGTTTTGGTTTAAAGAATAGAAATATCTTTTCATATTTGCTTGAAACATAATTTGTTTAATAATCTCGGTCCAAGTAGGAGCTTCAAGATTGCGCCAAGATCGAGCAAGGCAGATCTTTATGGAAAGCAGTATATTGACTGCCAATATTTTACGTGAACTAGATGAAGAAGGTAGGCCCAGATGAAAGAGCCAAATATAGGAATATAGAGAAACTTTACATTTAAATATAAATGAAAGAAGTGTAAGGACTCGGGTCCATGGTCAGACGGCTACTACGACCCATAGCGCCCAAAGATGGAGTTTAGCAGTAGCGGAGTTGGACAGGGCCTGATGCAGGGCGACCGCACTCAACAGGGTGTCGAGCACCTAGGGTTGTGCAGCCACATACCAGCGCCCTGACATATCAGCGGATGTTATCCAGTTCAAAACAAAGTAATAACCTGCAGGCGCCCTGGAGCAGGTATGAGACATAACAGAACTTAGAAATGGGCAGGATGCTGCAGGCTGGGAGCGTGGAAGCTAAGCAAAGGATATAGCAGAAACATAGCAAGCAAGGGGGACAGAGCGAGCAAGATACAGAGAGAGCAAGGAGGACATAGCAAGGAACAGAGAGACCAAGCAAGAAACATAACCAGACAAGACATCCATAATACAGGGCACAAAAGGGAACACGACAGGACACCCCGCTGCCGGGGATACAAGACAAGACACCCCGCTTCCGGGGATACAAGACAGGACACCCCGCTGCCGGGGATACAAGACAGGACACCCCGCTGCCGGGGATACAAGACAGGACACCCCGCTGCCGGGGATACAGGTTACATGAGACTGACACACATAAATACATACAGGAACTAGCCTAGGACTATTTGATAACTATTGAAGATTCCGTCACATCTTATGGCCATAGTATGCTTAGCCCACCACTACGCCAAAGTACTCCAATGACGGTGGGTCCTAACGCTAATCCCTGCTGACAGTGATACTAAACAAACTAAACATGAAACCCAGACACATAGCAATGAGAGACATACCTGTAGACTGCACACTGGGACAAACGGAACACACAGGTGGGGCACACCTTATAAAGGAAACAGAGCTAAAGCAAAGAGCAAGACTGGAAGCAAGGAATCAGAGGTACAGGACAGAACATAGGGACATCCAGGAATGGAGTACTGCAAAGGCAGGAAAACCGTAGCAAGACTAGAGAAACTATAGCAAGGCAAGGTAAACTAAAGACGTGCGGCTCCGCAGCCCGGATGGGGCCTGACAAGAAGCTTAATTGTTTTGTGCTTAATATTCCCTAATTTGCGACGTGCCCACCAAATATGAAATTGTGATCCTATCTCGGAACCGCATCTCCAACATGTACTAGAATTTAAATTTGAAAATCTACTTCGAAGGGGGACAAAATACCATCGATGTAGAAGTTTAAAATACATCTCATGAAGATTTACTGAATGAACCGCTTTCCTAACCATTAACCATGTAGCTGTCCAGTTTTCCAGGGAAGGAGATATCACAATCATTTTGCCATTTCTGTATGGGAAGAGGTATTGTAGCCTCTTTTACAGTAACCAAATAAGATGTTATCCTTGAAATTAAGCTTTTTTATAATGTTTGTTAATAAATATATCGAGAACAGAAGGTGGATGGACTACCTGGGACCGCAAGAAATGTTTCAATCTGACATACGAAAATAGCTCATTATCATGAAGCCTGAACTTAGTCCGAATATCTGAGAAAGTCAGAACAGAGTCATTCATATTATTTAATCTCCAATTTGTTAAATCTATATTCTGGATATAGTGTTTTAACACCTTCAAAGGAGTAGAGACCGTAAAATCTGTTTTTGCTCCAAATAGTAACCTACATTTATAGCTAGTTTTTATATTGTCTTGTATAATAGGGTTCGTGAATTTTTGTTGTTTTAGTACAGAACTGTTAAGCCAAAAAAGATTTAACAGGTTCTGTTCTTTCGCCTGAACCCGTTCACAATGAAGCCAGCCTAAATTTTATCCTTTTTAATATCCCAATATAATACATGGGTAAACATTACTACTTCATGCAACATTCTTAGATCTGGGAGCCCAAGACCTAGCTGTCTGACGCTTCTTGTAATCATTTTCTGGTTAATTCTAGATTTTGCCAAACAAAGGAAAAAGATTATTTAGAAATTTTATCCAAAATACCCCCAGAGACGTGAAGTGGAATGATCCTAAAAATATATAGAATTTTAGGAATCAAGTAAGATTTTAACAAACTGATTCTACCGAGCCAAGAAAATTCCACTAATTTCATTCTTGCTATTTGAGAGACTAAGTCGTTCAGCAGGAAATCGTAATTACAGTATTTGCTCGATTATAAGACGACCCCCCCAAAATCTGAATATTAATTTATGAAAAAAAGAAAAAGCCTTAATATAAGATGACCCTATAGGAGTTTAAATGTCCATACAAGCAACTTTATTGGTTGCCTGCAAGGGCCTCCTCTGCCACCAACCAATGAAGTACACCTGTACTTCATTGGTTGATGGCAGACAAGCCCCCTGCTGGCGACCAATAGAGGAGCTCGTACAGACTTTTAAAATCCTGGCCCAGCAACCTGGCCAGCAGAGACCACTGGTCTCCCTGCTACAACAGTTAAAAGTCCGTACGAACAACTAATAAAGTCGCTTGTATTAACTGTTATAGCAGGGAGACCAGTGGTCTCTGCCGGCCAAGTTAACCCCTGGCGGCGAACCTACGGATTTCCGCTCCCGTTATCTCAGCAGCATTGCAGGGGTTAACGGGAGCAGAAATACGTAGGTCCACCGTCAGGAGTTAAAAAGACCGACCGAGTAAGCCTATTGGTCGCCTGCAGGGTCCTCCTCTGGCATCAACCAATTGGTTGATGCCAGACGAGCCCCTGATGACGACCAATAGGGTCGCTCGTACAGACTTTTAAAATCCTGGCCCAGCAACTTGGCTGGCAGAGACCACTGGTCTCCCTGCTACAACAGTTAAAAGTCTGTACGAACAACCAATAAAGTCGCCTGTACAGACCATTAACTATTATAGAAGGGAGACAAATGCAAAAGTCTAATATATATATTGAGGTCTTATTTAGTAGCTATGTGTGGTCGATTTTTTGCCTTTTGTTGTGTCAATCATTATAAATAAAGAAAAAAAGGGGAGAAGTAGAAAGAAGAAAAAAATGCACTAAATCTTTGCAAATAATGCTTATTTTTGAGCAGGAATAATATAGAAAATGATGTTGTATTATCCACTTTGCAATCAAGTGCCTAGTGCCTAAGTTTATCTCAGGGGTGTCCAAGCTGCGGCCCCCCAACTGCTGCAGGACTATATCTTGCATACTCATCAGCCAGCCCCTTAGCTGAAAGAGCATTATGGGAGATGTAGTCCTGCAGCAGCTGGAGGGCCGCAGCTTGGACACCCCTGGTTTATCTCTATTATCATTACCTACAAATCCCCTGAGATCACATGATCAAAGTTATCTTATCATCTTAAAAACAAAAAATGCTCTTTTTTTATATTCATTCTTTTAATTATATTTTCCTATGTACACAGATTTGATCTATATATGTGTATTTTCAATTTCTTAATGTTGTTCTTTTACTGTGTGTGTGTAACCATGTGACTATGATGTCATTTAGGTGCCAAATTTGAAAGCTTCCTACACTATTTATATGGTGGTCTTTAGAATACCTATTACACTTTGAAAAAGCCATTTTTTGGGCGAAACGCATTGTGTTTTATCAATTTTTGCTTTTATTATCTAATAAAGCTTTGGATTATTCTTAATCTTGGACCTCCATTTTTATTTTATTTTTAACTTGACTTGTATCCTGATTTTATCTCACTGGAGCTATTTCCTTGGTGGGGAAAATACCACCCATGCTGATGATGATAGAGCAACCTTTATTTGCTCTCACAAATGTGAGTACTTTTTCATTTCTTTGAAGCCTATCCCATTACCACAGTGTACACTAGGTATTGCATCATTTTTTGTTTCTACATATCCACTCTGAAAACCTGTGACCTAAGTATACCATCAGAAGAAGCCACACCCACAAGAACATCCCCACATGTGAGGAATATATATCGTTCTTTCTTCAGTTTACACTTCTCCATCCCCTGGTTATACTAGAACACCCTTACAGCCATCATACCCTTAGGCCACACCCATCTCAAAGATTCTATCTTCAAGCCAGATGGGAGAGATTCCTGTCACGGTTTGTATTGCTGCCTACACCTCCAGTCAAAGACTACTCCCAGCGCTAAAGCATTTTTTTGTACATGTACAGGCCCGTCTGAAGTTTGCCAATGAACATCTGAATGATTCAGTGGGCAAGTGGGCAAACATACAAAATCAGCAGGGGATCAAATATTTTTTTCTTTCACTGTATGTCACCGTCAAACACCCCAATATGTGTTCAGCAACATCTTCCGAGTACTTTGATACTACCCATGCAAGGGTTTGTCTGGTTGTTTGGGGCTAAAAGGCCACATTTAGGAAGTGCACTTTTTTCATTTTGGTCAGTCTGTGCCTACTCCCTATTTGGGACATCTTTGAACCTGGCCCCTCCAATTTACCCAATCAAACCATTCATTTTTTCAAAGCAGACACACCTTGGGTATTTGAAATGCAAGTATTTTAACTATTTCTGTATCAGCATTTTTGGGAAGATACAGCTCTAATTTTAGCTTTTTTTATTTTTGGACTTTTTTTTTACATTTTGTTGGAACTGGATGGTTCCCCTTATGGTGACATCACTGCATACATATTTTTAAATGTTATCATTTATCATTTAAACATTTTCATAAATAGTTAGCTATTTTTATTTTTTCCCTTTTCTTCTATTTTTTTAATATTTTTAATCACAATGGGATTAGAAAGCTGGGCTCTATTTACCTGCATGGTTGAATGCAGTACCTGTATTTAACCTACAAGGGGAGCCAGAGTTCTCAGGAGAGTCTGGAGAGAACCTCTTGAAACCGTATTTATTGTTTTGAAGGATGCCACAGTCAGTCTGGTCTAGGGTCGGTGTCTGTTGAAACCTAGGAAGAGATGGTTGACATGGTGCATGGTCGGATGTTGAGGGCCCAACATCGAGGCAACATCGTTTAAGCGAAGAATGCAATCGTACATCGCTTTCTAAGCTTGTTTAATGCCATGACGCACCAGGCATTAAGGTGTTAAAAGAAAAAAATATTACCACAACAGAGAACATAATATTAAGCCTGTGGGGGCAAAGGTTTACAAGTAACATCAGGAAATATTACTTTAAAGAAAGGGTAGTGGATGCATGGCATAGCCTTCCAGCAGAAGTGGTGGATGATACAGTAATAGCATTTAAGTAAGCATGGGATAGGCATAAGGCTAAACTAGATATATAATAAGGTCAGGGACTCAAAGTACTCAGGTTAGGCAGACTGGATGGGCCGAATGGTTCTTATCCATCATCAATTTATATGTTTCTATGTTTCTTGTTTGCAAATTATAGTTTTAAGTACAGCAGAGTGGTAGTGAGAATTAGTTACCATAGGGGCGCCACCAGGGGCGGGCTGGGCCGGGGGGCAGGGGGGCAATTGCCCCCCGGGCCGCCTGAAATCTAATCTAAACGGCCGCTGGGTGCTGATGCCGGTGGCCGGCGCTACTATAATACTTTTTTTTACTTACTATTAAATATTAAATTTAAAAAAAGGTATTAAAGAAGCACCGGCCAGCAGCATCAGCACCCAGCGGCCATGTGCGACGGCCGCCTAGTGATGGGAGCAATGCCAGCTTGAGGGTTGAAAGCTCCGCCCCCTCGCACAGAGCTTTCACTCCTCACTCTGCTCCCGTCACTATGCGGCCAATCTAATCAAAACGGCCGATGCGTGCTGCTGATGCCGCCGGCCGTGCTCCCCATCTCCACTAATTTAGTGTATGTACAGTTTTAGTTTTGCTTCATACATTTTCAGAAATATGGTCTGTTAAAACAGATTATCCTTATATAAATACAGGAGAACATTAAAATTAAAGTCTTCAGTGTTGCACCAAATACTGTAGCATATTACTATATGTTTCACATACACTACAGTATATGGACAAAAAATGTTGGGACACCTGCCTGGCTCACAATCTCCGTTCCAGTTCATCCCAGAGGTGTTCGATAGGGTTGAGGTCAGGGCTCTGTGAAGGCAAGTCACGTTCTTCCACAACAAAACTCATCCAACCACATCATTATGGACCTTGCTTTGGGCACTAGGGGCACTGCGTCATAATATGACGATATGTTCTGGCAAGACAGAGAAGTCAAGACTAGGTTGGAGCCTAACTGTTATAACAACACTCTAGATGCATATAGAAAACCTTACCATTTGGAGGAAGGCTGGGTATGATGTGAGGAAGGCTCAGGGGCGTAATTAGAAACCTCAGGGCCCCGGTGCCAGAATCTGTTAAGGGCCCCCCCAACCACCCCCAACCCATCTATCCCTTTCTAACAATCTCCCCTCTCCCTCTCTACCCCCCTTCTCAGCAACCGCTCGGAACCCCTTGGGCCCCCGACTGGCAGAACTCCAGGGCCCGGTCGCAGTCGCGACCCCTGCGACCCCGGTAGTTCCGCCACTGGGAAGGCTTAATATACATCTATATTATTAAACATGCAGATTTTATTTCACTTTTGCCTTGTTTAGTCTTGTTTTCATGCCCAGAAATTACTTCATGTATTTCTAGATACATCTCATAATACATCTTAAGAGATGTATGCCCTTCACAGATTGGTGCTACATAAATGTTATCTGGATTTCATTGTGAGATGTATGTATGAAAAATGTGCAATCTAACATAGTAAACAGACATGATAAACATTCTAATGAAACAGACATTAAAATAAAATATGCACCCTGTAATCAAAGGACTGGATGGAAATTTCACTTAAGATTTGTTTGCAAATAAAAAGTTTGCCCTATGGCTTCTGGGCATAGATTTATGTAAATAAATCAATGGAATAGTCATGTACAAAAAATCACTGCAATGATATTGTGTGGTTATGTCACAAAAGATACTAGCACAGTAAATTGATTCTTAATAATATTTACTGAATTGTTTGCATTGTTTATGTGACAGTTTTTGTAACACAGTTGCAATTAAGTATTCTGCTCAAAATGTTAGATTAAGATCAGAAACTAGCTGTATAATCATGCTGTGGCTGGTAAAGGGGCAATCTCCCCCTTTGGCTGCTCTGGTTTTAGCACTGATTTGGGCTACAATTATTTTCTTTGGCATTGGTTGCAATTCCACACATTCGACCAGATTCGGTGTTGCAGGATAAGGGCCCACTAAACATATTGTGTCCTATACATTGTTTGGGGCACTACATTGCTATATTGGGATGTTATAATAGGCCAATTGCCCTCCTGGACGAATCTTGCCAGTCGACGTTGACAGTGCTCCAGTTGCAAAAAATGTAGTAAGGATGAAAACATAGTAGTGATCTGTAGGTTTGGTGCACACTGCACAATGTTGCTTAACAAAACAGAAGTAGCAAACATACTGGCATAACACACTGGCCACCCCTGCGACGCCTTGTTTGTGTCCTTGTAAAGATTCAAAGTAGTTTCAAAACCGATTCAGGACAGAAGGGCACTTTCTAAACTATTTTTTACTGGCACAGGGAGACAGAAGTGTATCACATGGACAGATAGCTATGGGGGCGGGAATTAATGAATGTATGATTGTTAATGTGAATGTTTAATTGTGTGTGAGCGTGGATGTCTAATTGTGTGTGTACGAGCATGGATGTCTAATTGTGTGTGTGTGTGTGTACAATGATGTTGTCAAGGAAGGCTCCATGCCCTGGGCTCCTGGAGGGGTGGCCTGAGCGCAAATACTGAGCCATGTGTAAAGGGGGGCCTGATGGAAAACTATGTGTGGTTTGTTGTGTCTATTTTATGTAAATTACTCCCTTGTACTGTTTAAATGCTGTCTGATACTTGGGGTGGGCTTCTGTAATACCTCACTGTGCTTTTTTAGGACGGTACATGCACTGAATATGCTAAGCTACAGCTAGCTACAGCTAGCTACAGCTAGCTACAGCTAGCCACAGCGCTAGCAGAGTTCCGGTGCGGCAACATCTTCCTTCTCTCTACAATGCTAGTTCTGTCTGGTTCTGAAGGGGTTAACCATTGATGTCCCAGCAGGAGGAAGCGTAGTTTGGCGGGAGTATCCAGTCAGGGTATAGGGCATCCCCTCACAGATGTCTAAGTGTGTGTGTGTGTGTGTGTGTGTGCGCGCGCGCGCGCTGTCGCAAAGAATGAACCTAAACACATCACAACTAGACATCATCTTTCTCCAATAATTATATCCCCTACTCATTTCTCACTTGTGTATTTGCATTTTCTCTGGCACTGAGCAAATGTTTTTTCATTATAAGCAGGACAATCAAATTGTAGAATATAAGTATATGCATAGTAACACATTGAGAATAAATAATATCTACAGAGAAGAACATTATACATAAAAACAAGGCAAATAACCTATTTGTGCCCAGGGGCGTACCTAGAGTATTTGGCACCCAGGGCGGATCCTGTATGTGGCACACCCCGCACACACAAAAAAAGAGAAATCTGGAAAAGTTAATTAACTCACAAATAAATTAAATAAGTTTAAATACATAACATTTACTATACACTGACCTAAACATTGATGGTAGTGCAGCATAATCCCTATTAAGTCATAAATTTACATCAGCCTGCCTGTGCCATTTCTGCCCCTAAACACCAACTTAATTACCAACTTAATTCATTCACCCACTCACACGTTCACTCTCTCGGACCCCCTTACTTATCATGCTGATTTCCCTTGTCCGGGGACCGGCCGTGCAGACGTCTATACGGCCCGACGGTCGCCTAACGCGGGCCCGCAGCTTACTGCTGAGTTCCCTTATACAGTGTGCGGGAGCCACAGCAGTAAGCTGCAGGCCCGCGTTAGGCGGCTGTCCGGGCACCCCCCTAATGAGTGACATTCGGCCAAGACCCCCATAAGGTACGCTGCTGTTTGTGCCTATGGAAATATACACCTACACACAGTTAAACTACGTCCTTTGCAATAATACTGGTAGCCATGTAATACATTTCTATTAAAATGATTTTTTCAGTTTTACCAGTTTTGACCGGTCGTCTATCTGTTTGTAAAGTATTAATCTACATTCCCATGTGCAAATATCCAATTAATATGCGCGGACCAGTAAAAATTCTGTTATTACGCAAAGCCCGGTCAATATGTAAGTTACTGATTAATTATTCTGCGTGTTCGTGTACATCACAATTAAAGAATAATAATAGGAAAATTAATTAAAGTGAATGAAAATGTGTAAGCATCCCGAACATCAAAAGTACCATTACATATAATATATGTAAATAGTGCATACATAGATTTGTGCATTTCTGGATAGAGTGATATGTTAGTCCAATTGCCTGTTCGTCACAGTACCTGTCTATGTACCTACAGTTTACCTTGAAACGGAGGGTTTCTTTTTTGTTGATTTTATATACATTCGCTTGCTTCTTTTTACAAATCCAAACCTCTACTATGTGTTTCTGCAATAAGATCTCGTTGTTGCTAGGAATTTATTCTCCATTAGAACACTTGCTCCAATTATTGTGATTAAATTAATTCGTTTTGTTATTGGCCGGCAAATGATGTATTGTTCAGATAGATGTTGATAGACACGAATTCAGAAAAGACTGTGTATATTTTACAACCAGTGAGCATTTTTTTGTAAACGTTCCCTTTGCAGACATTAGTTTTTTTTTCAATATTTTACTAGCTTTATAATTACATTCTCTAATAGGAAAGGCAAATAATTTCGTGTTTAAAAATACCCAGTTATTTTATGTATAAAATCACTGGATCATTTTGAACACTAAATTATTAAATATTTAAATCATGCCTAATAAATAATGACCAGGAAAAATTAATACTCACTTAATTTTAAAATAAAAAATATATATAAACTATTCAAACTAAATGTGGGGAAAATGGTACTGCATTTATTTCTTAAAAACTAAAACACTAAAATGCGCCTGGCTGACAGTGAAATTAATGTGTTAGACTCGTGAACAAATCCAAGTCACCATATCATGTGTTATTACTATCATCTTACATTAAGGGAATACTTTTATTATATTGGGCTTTTCCTTAATAATAAGACCCGTTAATAATAAGCGGCGTCAATATTATCAATAATCATGCCCATTGATTCGTATATGTTGTACAATTGAATGAAATGATGCAATTTCTTTATGTACAATGCTAATAAGCACCAGTCGTTTACCATAAGACAACACCGACTTCTTCACACACAACATTCGATTGTAAGCCCTGTGGGACGTTAGATACGATAGTGTAGTGACTGCTGCGTTAATCTAAGTATCTCAGAGTTCCCATCTGCCCACCAGGGCCCCTGATTGCTGTGTGTGTTCCCAGCACCTGCAGCTGTCAGTTTTCCTGACTAGGAAGGATGACCAGGGCTGAACTCAGATCAGATCACGATTTTTGTTCTGCACAAAACGATCTATTGTGCTCGGGTAATATTTAATATCCTATGGGAATGGAAGGTATAGAACTCTGAAAGTGCAACAGACAAGCCAGCTGCTTTGGTCTTCAATTTACACCATCATGCTGAACCAGCCAAAGAGTAGTTTGGTATGATGGTAGTACACAATTCATTGCCTAAATACAGGCAAAATTGTACGAAGTCTGCTCTCAGTTTTTGACGGTATCTAATCAAGAAGTGCGCATCAATTACTTTGTAACTAAGTTACTTATTTTAATATCAGATCTGAATATTAACCAACAGTAAATTCATTTTTACACTTGTGGTTTTAACCAAGCTGTGGTCAGCCAACATACATTCTTCAGGTAGTTTCACGATCTTTCTTGGCAAAAGCAATTTTCCGTGCTGCTGATGAGGGCTCTGGCAGTCCAGCAGTCGATGAACTCCTTGAGCCATAGTTTAGTGACGCGAGTTATTGCAGTATAAGCAGATTTGCCCGTCTGTCTGTTTTCCCATCTATCCGTCTATGTAACAGTAGTACACTCAATAGTTGCTAAAACTCAAGAATTGGGTCCTCCTCCCACACCTAAAAGGTCATATTGTTGATGGAAATTAACTTCTTTAATCACTAGGTCAAAAAGAACAAAAAAAATCGTGGAATCAACTACAGCTCTTATATTACAAGAAGACCCTAGTTTAAATTCAACGCACATGACATTTTAAATGAATTTAGCCTTAGTTATACAGGCTAATCTTTAGCCATAGCTAATCTTTAGATATAAACTACTCTTTTCGCTTCTCCAAAGACCATATAGGAAAATTCCTCAACTCAACCTAAGTAAATGTTTTAATTTGTCGCTTATCCGTCATCTGGATCCAAGCAAACCTCAGAATCTCCACCACTGGATTTGCGATTTTGATGGGGCAAATTTTTGATCCATAATATGCACTTCTATTCATCACATCTACTTGACCTGATCCAAGAGGACTGTAGTCTTTAATGACTATGACCCATAATATATGATGAGATAATTAATCGCGTTCAGATGCACTAATGTGACATAATTTCACGAGATGGAAACTTAGGCTCCGATGTGATGTTACTTTCATCATGCCATATAGCATCATTAATAATACATTAATTCAGGATGTGCCACAAACAAATAACAACTATTTTATAGATAACAAACTGTTAAATCTGAAAAAGCCACAGTGGCACCCAGATTATCAAAACATAAATTAACATAAGATAATACATTTCACAGAAACAATGGAACGCCTGTGTAGTAAATACATCGGGTTGGATTGCCTGTGTATATTAAATATATATATATATATATATATATATATATATATATATATATATATATATATTACCAGTAACTAGAAGCCGTATCATAGACTGAAGCTAAAAAAAGGGCACCGACCAAATTGGGCTTTCGGCTGATTAAGGCATTATTTGATTATTATATATATTTGATTTTTCTATATAAATATTTGATAGGATTTGAGTTTAATGCATGTTGTTTTAAGAAACAATGATATAACCATCATAAATAGAATCTGCCCACAGAAAGTACACCAGCATTGTCACGGTCTACAATTTCTCGCAAGTGTTTTCAAGTACAATCCCACCATCAATCTGACAATCGGCAATATAATGTTCTGAAACAAAATAGGGGGAAATTAACTATTTACCTTCTGGGACGAATGGCTATACCCTTTCTGACCTCAAAAGCTTAAGCGCGTATTTTGGGAGCTTTATGCGAGATGGCAGCACATGGATAGTTGGAGATATTCATCATGCGGCTAACAGACAACAGGGACTGTAAACCATGGGTGGTAATATGTGTCACTTGTACAGCGTTCAACCCGTGTTCAGCTGCCTCAGGTCTAGTGTTGAGCAAAGAAGACCCTGGATCTGGTTCGTTTTAAATCCTGATAAATTATAAAACATATTTTAGCTGTCGTTTCTTTTTTTACGAGGAAATCGTGAGTGTGACAGGTGTGACCAATTGGAAAACAAAACCAAGACTTTTCACGTACAATCCCATGAGATTTGAAACAACTGCAAGAAAGGGAGGGAAATACACCCGCAGCTAATTCAGTCTCTTACGGAATATGCATTTTCATGTAAAAACCGTATCTGCTCATCCTTTTATTACACGTGTTTTTATATATATATACATATATATATATATATATATATATATATTTTCCCATTGCGTTTAAATTTGCATAGCTATTTATAGGTATATATATTCCCCTATGTATCTATTAGATTTCTGTTTAAATATATGCATATTTTATGGTGCCCTGTATCTAGGGAATATTATTTTATGACTTCAGTCCTTATTCATTGGGGGTAGAGTTGTATGTGTTCTCTACCCCCAGTCTCAGAGGTCCATTCTCCCATGGCATGTAAGGCTTTAACAGCTGCTTTGCCATGAGATCTTTCAATACTGCAGCTGTTATACCAAGTATTCTAAACAAATCTGTGATCTGTATCACTATAAAATGCACTGAATGTATCACACAATTACTTACAGTGAAACCTGGAGAAAAGTATAGTTAAAATGATACCATTTATTGGCTGAGAGTTTAATTGCGAGCTTTCGAGACCAAGTTGTTAGATCCCTTCCTCAGGCTTTAATGAAGCTAAAACAGAATTTTCTAAATACAAAAGCACAATTCACACGTTAAGAAAAACTTTAAATAAACAAAGAGGTATGGGGAATTTGCTCAGCAATAATTTAACTATACTTTTCTCCTGTCGTTTCAACGGCTAAAACGGTACAAACCCTCTAATCATTACAGTGAAACATAAACCGTAGTTTTTTTTCAATATATTGCCCAGACACCTCATGTGAGTTTGTGTATGTTACAATGTGTGTAATAACAAGCGCTACATACATTTTGGCACCATGTAAGATAATATCATTATTAGCCATAAATGTTTTATCAGATTTGTATGTTAATGATCACAGTGTCGCAATGTATTTATCTATATCGAACATCAATATATATGTATCTATCCATTTGACAGACTTTTTTAACTAAACGATAAGCCCTGATGGCACTGATCTTATTGTATAATTAAAATAAAACGTTTAACGTTTAACGTTTAACGTTTAACGTTAAAATAAAACGTTTAACGTTTAATATAGAATGCCATTCTGAGGTAATACTAATTAAACAGTTCTACAGATCAGCAAATCAGTCTACTTTTTATGTATTCCTGTTCTTTTTAAGAATTATTTTTGGCTTTTTAATAAGAAGCAGAACAAGTTTTTCGTATAAATAGTTCACTGGGTAGTCGCAGGATTGTTCCCATATATTGTAAACAATAGCTAGGTCTTTATATAAATATCATTTCTCCAGCAGCTGTCTACAGCAGCAGAACAGGGCTTTCTTAACCGTTTTCCAAGTGGCTAGTTTAAAATTCTCTTTGCACCCAGATTCCTATCTTCTTGTCTTCGCTAAAACATTTATGGGGATTAATGCTTAATATTTATCGACAACTCAATTGTAATTATTCTCCTGGATTTAAAAGAGCAAACAGGATCAGTGCTTTCAGTTATAAAGTCTGATGTGAGAAATCCTAGAGATCTCTTCATTGGATGAGTGATCAGAAACCTAAAAACTAATTTTGGACAGGGTAGCTTTTGGAGGAATCCGATGTTCTATCATTTTATTTAAAGTGCTCAAAGATATCGGAGAAGGACCGTTATCTCTCATTTTAAACCCCATAATATCTTTTTTAATAATCTTAGTATTCCCGTGACAAATACTGGTATTTTTTCTAGAAAATATTTCACAATTATCAGGAACCGTGCCCACAACACCTGGATATTATCTTCATGAATTATATATGTGATTATATTTTATGTGACCGGTTTATATACTAAGGACTATGGAACATATTTTCCTTCCCTCCCGTTAATAAGGGTAGAATATTACACAGATCACTCACGGCAGTTTTGGAGGCTGTTTTGAGTAATCCTTGCTGCAGATCGTCCTTTGAGTCGATATCACAAGCTGCCTTTGCAGTTAATAGTTAAGTCCTCCCTGTTTCCTGGATACCTTGGTGCTTGTGAAGCTTTATTGATATACAGAGAAGAGGAGAGATTCCAGGCTACTGGCTCCCATTCACTTCTGCTATTCACTTTATTGAAAGCAGCGGGCGCCCCCAGCCACAGCCAATGATCTCTGAACAGTGAGGCGGCCCTTTTCCAGATGCTCCCCCCAGAGTAAGTACCCTTGTCCAGCTGTGAACCGTGAAGTCCTGCCCACTCGGGAGGAGACCAACAGAAAGCCCGTCCCAATTAAAGGGCTGTCCAAGGTGGCACACCTCCAATGACTGATATTGCATTCACATAGGTTTTCAATGAGCTGCTTCAGATTTTAAAAACATGAGTCACAGACCACGGAAGCCACGATTTTTTTTAACCCCTTCGAGACAAAGGCTGATTTTACTTTTTGTACCCTTTGTGACAATGGCCTTTTTAACATTTCTGCGCTGCTTGTGTTTAGCTGTAATTTTCTTCTTTCCCGTTTACTGAACCCACACACATTAGATATTGTTTTTTTCAGGACAAGAAGGGCTTTCTTTAGATGACATTGTTTTGATTGTATCATATTATTTACTATTAAAAAAATTATAAAATATGGTGAAAAATTTAGAAAAAAATGACTGTTTCTAACTTTTAGTTGAAAAATCTTTTACTCATCTATAAAAGGTAATGAAAAAACCTGCTAAATAGATTCTACTATTTGTCCTGAGTTTAGAAATACCCAATGTTTTTATGTTTTTTTGCTTTTTTCTACCCATTATGGGGCAATAAGTACAGGTAGCGTTTTGCTATTTCAAAGCCATTTTTTCCAAATCTGGTAATTCTTCCCCCCTTGTGCCATTTCGGGTATCTTTGAACCCGGCCAATGCAATTTACCCCATCAAGTCATATATTTTTGAAAACTAGACAGCCCAGGGTATTCCAAATGCTAGTATTTTAACTCTTTCCATGCACCATATCTACCACCAGTCTTTGTCAAACTTTATGGTAGTCATTTTTTTGCATTTGTTTTGTCATACACATTTTACTTAAGGTATGAATTAAAATGTTCTCGTTTATGTCACTATCACAAAACACCCCAATATGTGTTCAGCAACATCTCCTGAGCGCAGCGATACCCCACATGAATGATTTTGCCTGGCTGTTTGGGGGCAAAAGGGCCACATTTGGGGCATGCGCATTTTTCAATGTTGAACTTTGGCATTTGGGGATCCACTGCCCATGCCCTATTTGGTACATCTTTGAGCCGGGCCATTTCAGTGTGCCCAATAAACCCATATATTTTTGAAAACTAGACACCCCAGGGTATTTCAAATGCTAGTATTTTAACTCTTTCCATGCACCATATCTACCACCAGTCTTTGTCAAACTTTGTGGTAGTCATTTTTTTGCATTTGGTTTTCCACACACATTTTAATTCAGGTATGAATTAAAATGTTCTCGTATATGTCACTATCACAAAACACCCCAATATGTGTTCAGCAACATCTCCTGAGTACAGCGATACCTCACATGAATGATTTTGCCTGGCTGTTTTGGGGCAAAAGGGCCACATTTGGGGCATGCGCTTTTTTCAATGTTGAACTTTGGCATTTGGGATCCACTGCCCATGCCCTATTTGGTACATCTTTGAGCCAGGCCATTTCAGTGTGCCCAACAAAACCATATATTTTTCAAAACTAGACACCACAGGGTATTTTAAATGCTGGTATTTTAATTCTTTGCATGCACACATTTTACCACCAGCATTTTTTCAAAGTTTGCAGTAATATTTTTGTGCGTGTATTTTTCCCACACACACCTACTTTATGTATGAATTTACAGCTCCTGGTATGTGCCGCTGTCACACAACACCCCAAAATGTGTTCAGCAACATCTCCTGAGTGCAGTGATACCCCACATGCATGGGTGTGTCATTTTTTGGGGGAACTAAAAGGCCACATTTGGTACGTGTGCATTTTTCTAATTGGAAATTAGATGTGTGGCCATCCTTCCCCCCGTGTTAATTGGGACGTTGTTGAACCTGGCCCATTCAATTTACCCCATCAAATCATACATTTTTTAAAAGTAGACACCCCACGGGCATTTAATATGCCAGTATTTTAACTCTTTCCACGCGAGAATTGTTTTAAGCTAATATGCTAATTTTAGGACTTGCTCACAAAAATATATTTTTTATATATATATTTTTTTTTATTATTTTTTTTTAAAAAAATTTTAACATTTTTTTTCAACTTGGAGGTTCCCCTGATAGTGACATCAGTGGGAAATGATTTTTACATTTTACTGTTTTTTTACTATTTTTTTCTAATTATTATTAATTTTATTTTATTTTTTAATTTATTTTTACTAATCACACTGTGATTAGAAAGCTGGGCTCCATTGACTTGCATGGTGAATGCAGTACCTGTATTCAACCTGCAAGTGGAGCCAAAGTTCTCTAGATGGTCTGGACCATCTAGCGAACTTTTAAACTTTGTGGTTCCTGTTACAGGACGGCGGCCATCTTCCTTGATGGCGAAGATTGCCGGCAGCTGCGGCTGTGACCGCTCTCCGGAGCGGTCACAGCCCATCAAAAGGTTAGTGTTTGGTGTCGCTGGATGCCTCCTGATCGAGGCATTCTAGCGACACCATTTCAGTTTAGGAGGCGATCGTCGATCGCCTCCTAAACGCTTTTAAAACGGGCGTCCGCCGCCATACAAAGTATGGCGGATGTTGACGCCCCGTGGAGGGGCCAGAGATGGCCCCTTCGTGCCGATCGCGGCGTTGCTGAATGCCTCGAGGTCGAGGCATTCAGCAACGCTTTTTGGGTGCAGAAAGCGATAGTAGATCGCTTTCTACACCCGTTTAAAGACGTGCCGGTCCTGGCACGTCAATTGTCGTAAAGCACATGCTTTTCCGTGCCGTGCCAGGACCGGCAATTGTCATTAAGGGGTTAAAGAAAGCTAGTTTGTTAATAAAATAACAAATATTCTGTAGCTGTTGGATATACTTTAATTAGCATATTTAATTATTTACTAGCCTTACAAAAAATATCTATATCTTCAAAATATATGTGTGTTATATTTTTTCTGTAATCCAAGCACATATTTAAGGCATGAGAACATTTGCAAATATTTCATTTTAGTTGAAATTGTCCATTAATAACTCCAGTTTAATAACTTACACATTCTATTATATATACAATATCTGTATAAAATAGTTTGCAAGGTAACAATATCAGGAAAGAATAAGGGATCTTAATCCTTATAGTTTCTAGAAAAGAAGAGACGGGGGCATGTGATGGAAGCATTTCAATAGTTAAACGGAAGTCCTGTCATTCTATTTAGGAAAAGTATCTTTCACTGGTTCAGAAGTGAAAAAGCTATTACATTGCTTGAAACATGCTTCACAAATACAAATATTAGCATAACATGGTATAGACCCCTGATGTTTGTAATATTTTTTTTTTTATTTACTAAAATATGAAAATCAACAGAATGACACCTTCAGTAACTATTGTTTTTGAAAAACAATGGTTAATACTAGAATGTTTAAGCTCTTTGGGCTGAGTACACAAGGAACGGACAATTCTATGAGTTACCATCAGTGGCGACTCTAGAAACAAAATATAGGGGGGCACACAAGATACCACAGTCAAACTGGGGGGGGGGCATTAATAATTTCCACCATTAAATCATAAGCCTGAAGCCACAATTTAGTACAACTAATCCTTGACATAAATATTATAGAGTAAATAACACAATACCTTAACTTTTCCACTAAATGATTTCAGGGCCTTGAACGTTTTGTCCGCTGAAGTCATTACAACTTCAGGAGGGCATTTTATCTCTGGATAAGTATAAATTAAATAATTCCTATTGTAAGTTAAGTGCCAGGAAACAGATGACCAAACACACACACCAACACAGGCTCTGCCACACCGACACCCAAACACACACCAGGACAGGCTCACACCAGGACAGGCTTTGCCACACCAACACCCAAACACACACACATACTAGGACAGGCTCTGCCACACTGACACCCAAACACACACACAGGACAGGCTCTGCCACACGGACACCCAAACACACAGCCCAGGACAGGCACTGCCACACCCACATCCAAACACACACACACACCAGGACAGGCTCTACCACACTGATATCCGAACACACACACCAGGACAGGCTCTGCCACACCAACACCCAAACACACATTAGAGCCTGTCCTGGGGTGTGTGTGTGTGTAGGTCTTGGTGTGGCAGACCACACCAAGACCTATACACACACCCCAGGACAGGCTCTGCTACACTGATAACCAAAAACACACAAACAGCAGGACACAATCTACGTAACAGACATCTACATCAGGATGGATTTTTCACACTGCATTTTCGTTTATACCCGCTTATTGTTTTTGCCCCTTGTGTATTGATGCCCCAGCCAGCACCCTTTTAGTATAGATTAATGTGGTGCACCCCCACCCTTGTATGATCGCCTCCAGCCACCACTATTTGTATTAATGCCCCCAGCAATCCCCTCCCCTTATTATTGATTTATGTGATGGCCCCATTGCATATATGCGTTAGACATACATTTTTAACTACATAATGAGTACTTATCTCTTTGAACTAAAGACTATGATTGAAACATGATTTCAAAATTACAGCTGAACTGGCAGTTTCGTTAATATTAGATCCTGCTGCTGATTAGCTGCAGTTGCCGACATATATTAGTCCCTGCTGCGGATATAAATATATATATATATAAATATTAGACCCTGCTGCCGATAGCAGGTATAGATCAACACATTAACACACAAACCCAGCTTTGCATGTATAGATCAATTGAAATTCACTTGTGATCTCAGCACTGAAGGTATGTATCAAATAAACAGAATCAGACATACAAACCCTGTATTTGCAGGTATACAATAATAATGTATGGAAACATAGCATTGCAGATATGGATCTACAGAATAACACACAAACCCAGCTTTGCTAGATCTACACCAGCACAGACGGGGTTCTTTACAGTAAGAGCGGTGAGACTATGGAACTCTCTGCCAGAGGAAGTGGTAATGGTAAACTCAATAAAAGAGTTTAAAAGGCGCCTGTACGTGTTTCTTGAAAGCAATAATATTACAAGTTATGGATATTAGATTAATAGGGACAGAACGTTGATCCAGGGATTTATTCTGATTGCCATATTTGGAGTCGGGAAGGAATTTTCCCCCTGGTATGGGGCAATTGGCATCTGCTTCATAAGGGTTTTTTGCCTTCCTCTGGATCAACACAGTAGGGACACAATATGTATATAGGTTGAACTTGATGGACTTTGGTCTTTTTTCAACCTTATGAACTATGTTACTATGTAGATCAATTGGAATTCACATAAAAACACGGCATTAAAGGTATATTTAAAACCCCCTAAATTACAGGCATAGATCACAGGTTGCACACCCCAAAGTCAGCCTTGGCATCCACACTGCCCACATAGAACCTGGCCAGCACCCAGATAACACACATAAGATTTGCTATCTTTGTCCCCAAATAGCCCAGCACAAGTCAACTTTGTCCCCAAACAGCCTGGCTTGTGCCATCTTTGTCCCCAAGGCTCAAACAGCCTGCTAGTGCCATCTTTGCCCTTCCACAATTATACATCTATGATACACAAAAACACATTAACTCATGCTCTCCCTCATTCAGACAATTCATCCACGTATGAACTCATGCTCTCCCTCATTCAGACAATTCATCCACATATTAACTCATGCTCTCCCTCATTCAGACAACTCATCCACATATTAACTCATGCTCTCCCTCATCCAGACAACTCATCCACATATTAACTAATGCTCTTCCTCATTCAGACAATTCATTCACACATTCTTTCTCACTATGTAGCCCTTCTCCCTCCCTTATCACTTTCTACCCCCTCTCCCTCCCTTATCACTTTCTACCCCATCTCCCTCCCTTATCTCTTTCTACCCCTTCTCCCATCTGCGGTGGGCCGGCACACCGAGTTGCGATTGCATTAAACAGCTGGTGTTGGACTACCATTATTCACAACAATTACTCACATGTGTAATGAGACTGTACGATGGATCCTGTGGGGCAGAGTAGGTCAGATACAGGCAAAAAGACTGGAATGGCTAGAGCCACCAAGGTCAGACAGATTGGGTCAGTAACAGGAGAGCATGGATGGTAGCCAAAGCAGTCAAGTCTAGGAGCAGGTCAAACAAGCCGGGTCACAACGGGTTAATGAGATCAAAATAGAGCAGCAGCACAAATGTTTAAATAGGACCATGTTTAAATAGGCAGTAGAAGCCAAGAACGAGACACAGGAGGTCAGGCGAGTAGACCCAATGTCACGTGACCGCGAATTTCCAGATGGGAGTAAGCATGGTCAGCCACGTGGTCGATGGGATGCTGCTTCTTGCTCGTAGGAATAGCTGCCGCCAGAGCTGCCGTTAGAGCAGCCTGCAGAGTGTCATGGGATGCGTTGACAGGTGGGTCCTAACAGTACCCCCTGCTCGAGACTCGCCCATAGGACGAAATAGGTACCACTGGGTCTATCAGGATGGAGAATGTAAAATCGACGGAGAAGGTGAGGAGCATGGCTGGTACCCAGGATCTCTCCTCAGGTCCATAACCCTTACGATGTACAAGGTACTGGAGAGACCCTTTCACCAGATGAGAGTTGATGATAGGCTGGATCTCATATTCTCCTGAGGATTCCACCACTACTGGGCACAGACAAGCATGAGCACAGGAGAATTTGTGGTAGATCACAAGTTTTAGAAGAGATAAACGTAAGGAGTGGGGAATGCAGAGGATGCAGAGGTAGCTGCAATTCCTACGGGTAGGCGGGTAGGGGCTGATGTTACGAGTTGCCTGCTTCATGGAGGGTACGTGTCGGTGGATATGGCGGATGGATAACCATACTTTATCCCCCGGCATAGGCATGGGCATAGGAACCGGGGGGGACGGGGGGACAGACCCCCCCCAGTAAATCATATGAAGAAATCCCCCAGGGCCCTAGGAATCCCCCACTCGAAATGCCGTATGGCACCCAGGCGGAGGAGAGAAAGGGGAGCTGAGCGGTCGCTCTTGAAAAAGTTTTTGGCAACCGCTCTGCTCTCTGTCTCCTCTGCTCCCTGCCGCCTCCCGCCTCAGTGCTGCCCTGACTGCAGTGGTGGGAGCGCGAGGCCTCTGTCTTGGTGCCGGTGCTTCATGCTGAGTGCCAGAATAGGACATCATATGCCGGCGCTCAGCAGTGAAGCTGCGCGCACCGCGGCAGAGCAGCAACACAGAGGCCTTGTGGTGCTCCCACCACAGGACTTCAGGGGGTAGGGAGAGGGTAGATAGTGAGAAGGGGAGAGGGGGTAAATGAGATGAGGTAGATAGTAAGAGGGGGTAGATAGTGAGAAAGGGGGTTAGTAAGAATATTGAAATAAAGAGTGAGAATTAGAGAGAATTAATGAATTAATATGTGGATGAATTGTGTGAATGAGTAAGAGAATGAATGAATTGTGTGAATGAGTGAGAGAATGAATTATTGTGTGGATTAATTGTGTGAATGAGTGAAAGAATGAATTAATTTGTGGATGAATTGCTTGAATGATTTGTGAGAATGCATTAATGGATATGTGTATCATGGATGTGATTTAGGGAAAGGTAAAGATGGCTCAAGCAGGGTGTTTTGAGCCTTGGGGACCAAGATGGCACATCTTCCGGCACTCAGCATTACAAGCCGGCACCGAGACCGAACAGGGAGACTCGCCGCAGAGGAGAGAGGGGCGCCGAGCGGGTACTGACAGCTTGGTAAGCGAAAACCACTCGGCGCCCCTTTCTCTCTCTTTCGCTTTAAAAAAAAAAAGGGCTTGGGGCGGCGAAGTGCCGCCCCTTCAAAAGTGCCGCCTGGAGCGGTTGCTCCATTGTCGGGCCGGCCCTGATTGTAATCTGTGTACTGGTCAGGTTCTATGTGGGGAATGTGGATGCTGGGGCTGGCTTTGGGTTGTGCAACCTTTGATCTATGCCGGTAATTTAGGGGTTTTTATCTATATCTTTAATGCTGAGTTTTTATGTGAGTTTCAGTTAATTTATAACTGCAATGCTGGGGTTATGTGTTATTCTGTTGGTCTGTATCTGCTATGCTATGTTTCCATATATTATTTATGTATATCTACAAATATAGGGTTTGTATGTCTTATTCAGTTGATCTATACATGGGGTAGTTAAACAATGACATCCATAGCTATATGTGTCCATGGTTGCTTAGTGATGGGTAATGGTACTAATTGCCCAGGAGGTAGTTTACAAGGTGTCTTGGTGGTGGCACAAATACAACACCCCTGAATGAAGTATTTAATGTCCCTTCTCGAGGATGGATTGTTGTCCCACCCTAAACAAAGTCTGTCTCACGCCCGGGTGATCTGCAATCTTGTGCAAAAGTGCTGAAAGTTTAGCATGACTTTTCTGTAATTAGGGGGCACAAACATGTTGGTAGGGGCAGAGGTTTGACCTTCACGTATGTGTTGAAGAATGGGAGAAGAGATAGCAGTAGTAATGGTAGAGATGATGTGATTGCTGGGTACAATGGGTTCTGGACTTTGTTTATCTTCCACAGCAGTGCAGTTGATGCAGGACAAGGCATCAGCCTTGGTGTTCTTGGATCCAGGATGGTAAGAAATTATGTAGTTGAATCTGGATAAAAACAGGGCCCAATGAACTTGGCGGGGGTTTAGTCTTTTAGCATCACTGTTGTATTGTAGGTTTTTATTAGACTTGGGCACCAGGGGGCTCTTCGTGTTCGTCTTCGTGCTCGTCTTCGGAGGGAAAAAAATCTTCGTACTCCGCGAATATTCGCCCGTTCCTGTCTTCTTTTCGGGAGAATATTCGTGGACATTCTTCGTGCTCGTTTCATCTTCGTTTTCTCCCGGCTGCGTAGCAGGGGTTAATACGGGGTTAAGAACACATCGGAGCAGCAGCAGCAGCAGATGTGTTCTATTGGTCGCCGGAAGGGGGCTGGTCTGGTATCAACAAATGAATTGCAGAACTGCAGAATGCACTTCATTCGTTGATGGCAGGGGAGCTCCCTGCCGAAACGGCCAATAGAGTTGCACACATGTACCGAGTTGTACTGTACACAATACACATTGCCCGAAACTGAGGGCCAAGTTCCTCCGAGCAGTTGTCTTGTCTGTCTAGACAAATGCTCCAAGGAACTTGGCCTCCTTTTTATCATACACAGTCACACATCCATAGATGTTTAATAAAAGAATAGGGATTATTTTACATTTTTAAATCGATTTTGGACCACTTTTAATACATGCCTAACATTTGCTACCTATTTATAATGGCATACTTTGCAACAACACAACTTTTACTGTACAGGACTGGAAAAAAGCAGGACTGCCCACGAAAATGTTGGGTGTGTTGGCAGGTATGCGAATGGAAAAATGTGGGACAAGAACTAAAAAATAGCGTTAATGTACGGTTATTTTTAAGAGTCTTAGCAGTGCACTGTTTTGGTTAAATATGTATTATGTCTAAATAACAATTTAATTTTAATGGGTGTTAAAAAAAAATAGGGGTTTATTTAATTTTATTTTAAAGTTATATTTATTATTATTTACTTTATTATATTTATTTAATGTTGTAGTGCTACCCTACCCAGCTATACCTATGTGCACTAGCATACCTAGTTTAGCTAAATTTGATGGGACAGGAAAAAAGCAGGACTGTCCCTGAAAAAGTTGGGTCTGTTGGCAGGTATGTGGATGGAAAAATGTTATAGGGTGAAGTGTGAGTTATAGCGTTAATGCTAGTGAGTGTAGAAGTGAAGGCCAGGGCAAATAACAGGAGGAAAGGTCCTTGTGATTTGTGAATTGTACGTGTGTGTGTTATGTGTTATGTCACTGTGTTATATGTGTTATGTCAGGCCCGGACTGGCCATCGGGCACACCGGGCATTTGCCCGGTGGGCCGGGCCACGGCAGGGCCGCATTGACTTTAGGGGCTGATGGAGCTGCAGCTCCAGGCCCCTAACCTACCTACGGCCGCAGTAACGCAGGGCATAAGGGGCACCTGCCCCTTAAGCCCGCCGCAACTGCGACCGGGTCCGCCACTCTAAGGGGCCGGGAAGTCCCCACCAAGGCCGGCCTTACGGGTCTGCGGCCGCACAGGGTTTAAATTAAAACATCGGGGTTTTTTTTAACTTTATTTAACATCCTCCATGTTAAATAAAGTTTTTTTTAACTTTATTTAACATGGAGGATGTTAAATAAAGTTGAAAAAAAAAACCCGATGTTTTAATTTAAACCCTGTGTGGCCGCAGACCCCTAAGGCCGGCCCTGGTGGGGGCTTCCCGGCCTTAGAGCAGGGCGCCACACTCCAGGGGGCGCGACGGGGGGCGGTCCGCACCGGGTGCCGCTCATCAGGGGCTGCCAACTTGCGGCACCCGGCACTCCTCCAGAGACGGACAGTAATGTCCGCCGCTGGAGGAGCAGGCTCGCAAGGGAGCGGTATCGGAGGTCTTTAACAGACCTCCGGTTCCCTTGAGTGATTTTAAGCCGGGTTCAACCCGGCTTAAAATCACTCAAGGGAGCCGGAGGTCTGTTAAAGACCTCCGATACCGCTCCCTTGTGATCTGCACGACAACAGCTGTTGTGCGCCGGGGTTTGCTGTCAGATCCCGGCGCACAACACTGAAGCCGCGCCCACCGACCCGGTGACCCGGAAGAAGACAGAGAAGACAGAAGAACTGAAGAAGAGGAGCGAAGAGGAGGAAAAGGAGCTGTAAGGAGAAAAGAGGAAAGGTAGGAAAACATTCAGTGAGAGTGGATTGGTGTATATGTGTGTGGATTGGTGTATATGTGTGGTTTGGTATATATGTGTGGTTTGGTATATATGTGTGGTTTGGTGTATATGTGTGGATTAGTGTATATATGTGTGGATTGGTATATATGTGTGGATTGGTATATATGTGTGGATTGGTATATATGTGTGGATTGGTATACGTGTGGATTGGTATACGTGTGGATTGGTAAGTGTGTGAGAGTGATGGGTGTTATGCTGTACCATTTCCAATGTCTTTTTCATGATCTAATTATGCTCTAAAAGTACATCATAACTCCCATCACTCTATACTGTTCCATACAGTGGCAGAGCTGGGAGGCAGAGGCCTTGCACCCCCACCACAGGACTCCTGAAAGGTAAGTGAACTTTAAAGAGGGAGAGGGTAGATAGTTAGGAGGGGGTAGTTGCGGCAGGCTTAAGGGGCTCTGCGTTAATGCGGCCATATAGGACCAGTCAGTCCAGTCCTGACTGGACCTATTTTAAGGTGGGGGCCTGGAGCTGCAGCTCCATCAGCCCCTAAGTCAATCCTGCCCTGGCACAGGCGCGGTCGCAGTTGCTGCTTGGTCCGGCAACAAGGTAAGTAGGGTGAGGGAAGGGGGTGCAGTGAGAAGGGGCAGAGGGGGGTTAGATAGTGAGAAAGGGGGAGAGGGGATAGATAGAGGCGGTACATATTGAGAAGTGGGGAAGGGGGTTACATAGTGAAAAGGGGGAACATAGTGAGAAGGGGCAGATAAGATGAAGAGAGGGGCTAGTGTGAATGCGTATGAGAATGAATGAATAAATGTGTGGATTAATTGTGTGAATGCGTATGACAATGAATTCATGTGAGGATGAATTGCTTGAATGATTTGTGAGACTGCATTAATGAATGTGTTAATGATTTGTGTGAATGATTAAATGCAAAGATGGTACGGGTGGGCTTTAACAATAAATAAATAAATAAATATGGGCTGCTCAGGCTTAAATGCCCGGGCCTATTTTTTGTCCCAGTCCGGGCCTGTGTTATGTGTTATGTCATTGTGTTATATGTGTTATTGTGTGTGTTATGTTTGGTAGATTGTGTATCAGAGGGAAAAAAATGAAATGGAAATGGAAAAGGAAATGGAAAAGGCGAATGAGTGGGCAATTGACGACCCGCTCACCTGTTTCACCCCAGGGCAAAGCATCCAAAGACTGTCAGTCCTTGACGTTTGGGAGCGACTTCCAGAACTCAGACACAAGGCCCTAGCGTTAATTGGCTATACCGGGGGAGGTAGCAGGCGTTGCCACACCGCAAACAAGTGCAACCAGGGGGAGAAACTACCTTGAACATTAGAGAAAGAAAATTAACTTTCCAAGCTAAGATCTGGGTAACCCAACTTGGGCAGATTGAATTTAAGAAAGGCAATCTGCTCCATCAGATGAGGTGCCATGCGTGAGCGTATGTTTCCAGTCATAGAAAACACGCGCTCACTTTCAACAGTGGTTGGCGGACATGATAGTAGCTGCTGCGCAACCCATGAGAGTGCAGGCCACACACTCTTCTTTTCATCCCAGTAGCTAAGAGGATCAACATTAGGCGCAGAAGGAACTTCACAGAGGTACAGTTTGACCATTTCAGCGGCACTACTCTCCTTTCTGCTGCTAGCTCTGTCAGATGGTCCAACTATACTCCCAAGTGCCTCTTCCCAAAACGCAGCTGCTCCACTCAGCTGTGTTGTGCTGCTTGTGGCACTGCAGCTGATGCTGCTGCTAGGAGTAGCAGACAACATCATCTCTTCCTCCTCCTGCACCTCTCCCTCCTCGGACAGCATTCCCATTTTACGCTGCCAGTCACGCACCTTGTGAACCAATTGCTCCCGGTAGTCACTGAGGACATTGAATTTCATTGCTAGCTTTCCCTTAATCCTTGGATCGCAAAGGCACGCTAGCATCATTTCGGGACTTTCTTCCATGCGTTTGCGAAGGCGTACTTTTAGCAGATCCTTCAGCTTCCTGACTATGGCTGCTACGTCAGGATTTAGAGTGCCACCTTGAACAGCCTCACGGTTTTCAAGGAACACATCCATCTTGCTGCCTAGATGGGAGAACACTGGGATTACCTGGGCCAGACTGGCAGTGTTTGAGCATAAATTTTCAGTGGCATCCCTGAATGGTTTAAGGAATGCCACTAGCTGGGCGATCACTGTCCAATCCTCCCTATTCAATGGAGATGTAATCCCAATATTATGCTCTGAGGCAAGATTATGGATTGCCCTCTGCTGCTCCAAAATCCTCTCCAGCATCTCTAAAGTGGAGTTCCACTGCGTACTGACATCCTGTCGTAGGCAGTGTACGGGAAGACCTGCCCTCTCTTGCTCTTCCCTCAAAAGTTGGCTAGCCTTAACACTATGGTGAAAGTGCCCAGTGATCTTTCTGCAGCGGGACAGAACTACTGCTGCTACATTAGTTCCTTCTGACATTGCTGCCTTCACTACAAGATGGATGATGTGGGCTGCACAGCACACACCAACAATATGACCATCTCGCAGCGCTTTCACCATATTGGCACCTCCGTCAGTTACCACAAAACCAACTTCAACATTGGTGCCCGCCTCTGCTCCCATCCAAAGGCTAAACATTTTCCTCATTGCATGCAGAATATTTTCGGAAGTGTGCTTTTCATCCATCACTTCTGCATGGAGAAGGAATGATCGGTAGCCTGTTGCAGCAGCTTTCTTAGACACACCGGGCTGCCACCAGTGTGCTGTCAAAGAAAGAAAGGCATGCTGCCCACTAGGTGCATTCCACAAATCTGTTGTGAAATGAACACACCGACCAGCAGCCTTGGAAAGCTCCGCTTTCACTGCTGAAACACAGGACCGATACAATGAGGGGATAATGTTCCTACTGAAAGTGGAACGTGACGGAACTGTGTATTGTGGAGTCACAGCCACCATCAATTGTTTGAAAGGCTCCCCTTCAATCATGGAGAAGGATGCCCCTCCAACAGGAATGAACTGACCAATAAGTCGCGTTACTTTATTGGCCTACTGTTTGGGCATTGTTCTCTTGGAGTGGAATGCCCCAAATTGTTCCAGGGTGGGCTGGCCATGCAGTGCTCGAACCTGCCTTGGTCTCTGGCTGCCAGCACTAGCTGCTGCTATTGGCTCAGAAGCAGCTGTTGGGGTTTTTCCACTCTCTCTGGAGATGGTACTAGTTGTTGTTGTAGTACCACGACCACCAGATATGCTGCCTGCACTACGTTTTTCTTCTGCATCTTTCCCCAATAGCACAGCGTTGTGTTGAGTGCTGAGGTGATGCTTCATGCTAGCACTGGTAAAATGGCCAGACACTTTCCCTCTGCTTATTAGCTTCCCACAATGTTTGCACTTTCCATAGCGCCCTTCTTCAACATTTTCAAAGTGCTCCCAAATTGGGGCGCACATAGCCTTGGAGTGTGCCTTGGGTGCTGCTTCTACTGCTCGGGGTGGATGAACAGCGGCAGAACTAGTGGTCTTGGCACTGGTGGTACCAGTACTGGCCATAGTGGGACTGCTAATTGCTTTAAGTCTAGCAGATTTGGTAGGTTTTGCTGCTGGTGGTGGTGATGATTGTAGCGGAGAAGGTGGAGGCTCAGGGGAAAATTGTGCACTAGTCATTTGTACACTGCTCCCTGAGGAATCTGATTCCTGACCACTCATCTCCTCTACTTCCTCTGGCTCATAGTCTAGTTCTTCATTAGCCAGATCAAATGGAATTCCTACTAGGCTGAAGCTAAGACTGATATCATGACTAGTAGTAGTGCGAGCAGGAAGAACAGACTCTGCACTTGGCCTCTCAGTCTCAGGCTCCTCTGGTACCTCGCTAGGTGGAGTTCCACTATGTGTGGCCCTCTCTCTAACTGTCTTTACAAAAATATTGTAAGGACTTGGTGGCTTGCTAGAGGTACTAGGAGGACATGGGGTGGCGGTACCTGTAGGAACAGTAGGCGCAGCACTAGTGGTGGTGGTTTTCCCTACAAAGGAATGAGATCGCTTTGGTTTGGGAAAACCCCTCTGAGTCTTGCTGCTAATTTGGCTCTGCTTGGTACCTTGCATGCTGCTTGTGGATGGGGAAGATGCTGCTTGGGGCAAAAGGCACTTCTTTTTACTCACTGGGCTAGTAGAAGTACTAGTTGTGCTACCCTTTAACTTTGAACGTGCTTCTGGTGCTTTAGGCTTTCTGTAAAAAACCATAGGCACTACTACTGCCTGCTTTTGGTGCCTTTCCTTTACTTGATGATCCTTCAAGCAATGCTTCCCCAAATGATAAGAGAGCTTGGCCTACTTGGCCGACTAGACTGACGCGAAGGCTGCATCTTAGAACTGGTGGTGGTGGTAGATGGAGCTTGTCCCTCCTTAGTCCCAAAAGGAGGATCCAATTCAAGTTTTGTGTTGTGTGTGTAGTGTTTAAAAACTATAAAAAAAAAAAATGGAAAAAAAGGGGAAAAAATTAGAGGAAGTTCTTTTCAGTCCTACTGCTGAAAAAGTAAAACTATTCACAACTGCACTGTGCTGTTGTGTGCAATCTGCCAAAGTGCTCAAGTTATTTAAATTATTAACTCAAGATTAACTATTTATATTAACTAGCAGTATTTTATTTTTAATTTGAATTTACACGGGCCTAAGAGCCTAGCCTACTTCTATGCTAAGCCTAAAGCTATATTACTTAGTAATACGGACGCTCTCAAGCCCACTAAGCTAAAGTGAGGTTAAGTTATATATAATATTATATTATTACAGTGTTTGCTCGATTATAAGACAACCCTGATTATAAGACAACCCCCCAAAATCTGAATATTAATTTAGGAAAAAAAAGAAAAAGCCTGAATATAAGACGACCCTATAGGAAAAAAGTTTTACCAGTAAATGTTAATTCATGTAAACTATTACATTTTTTAATAAAAGCTATGATTGAGAAAATATTTTTTTGTTTTTATTTCCTTGTATTTTCCAACCTGCCCCCCAGTTACCCACATCTGCCCCCAGGCTTGCCACTCCAATATGGCACTGTGGCCCATGATATGCCTTTTAACCCTCTATATGCCACTGTGCCCCATGATATGCCTTTTAACCCCCTATGTGCCACTCTGCCTCCAGAAATGCCTTATACCCCTATTTGCCACTCTGGCATTTAGGGGGTTCAAAGGCATATTATGGGGCAGAGTGGCATATAGGGAGGTATAAGGCATTTCAGGAGGCAGAGTGGCATTCAGGGGTTTAAAAGGCATTTCATAGAGCACTCTGCCTCCAGAAATGCCCTATGCCCCCATTTAACACTCCCCCCCACACAGACACACACTTACCGGTGCTTCTAATTTCCTGCTGTATACCGGGGCAGCAGTCTTCCTTCTGTCTCCCCTCATTTAACACCCCCCACACCCCACACACACTTACCGCTGCTTCCAATTTCCTTCTGTATTCCTTACACTGCAGCCAGAAGGAGGTGCTTTTGGTGCCTCCTTTCCTGCTGTATTCCAGTCTTCCTTACACTGCAGCCGGAAGGAGGTGTGGCTAGCAGCGGGGGTTGTCTGCGTCCATCGCGCAGACCTTCCCCGACTGTCAGAGATCAGAGTTCCCCGCACCGGCACCGGCGCATTGTCCTTACTGTAAAAAACCCTTTACTCTGCTTTAGTCTAAATCTCCTTTCTTTCAGTCTAAATGCATGACCACGTGTCCTATGCATAGTCCTGTTTATGAACAGATTTCCACACAATGGCTTGTATTGGCCCCGAATATATTTATATAACGTTATCATATCCCCTCTGAGGCGACGTTTTTCTAAACTAAACAGATTTAAATTAGTTAACCTTTCTTCATAACTATAGTGCTCCATTCCTTTTATTAATTTTGTAGCCCGCCTCTGCACCCTTTCTAGTGCTATGATATCCTTCTTTAGAAAAGGTGCCCAAAATTGCACAGCATACTCAAGGTGCGGCCTTACCATTGATTTATACAGAGGCAAAATTATATCTTTATTCCGCGACTTGATGCCCCTTTTTATACACGACAATACCTTACTGGCCTTAGCAACCGCAGACTGACACTGCACATTGTTGCCTAGTTTGTTGTCTATAACAATTCCCAAATCCTTCTCACTTGTCATTACCCCTAATTCACTACCGTTTAGGGTGTAGGTTGCTTGTGCATTCGCTACCCCGAAGTGCATAACTTTACATTTATCTACATTGAATTTCATCTGCCATTTGAGTGCCCAGTCCCCCAGTCTATCTAGATCCCTCTGCAGCACAGTAATATCCTGCTCGCCCTGTATAACTTTACCTAGTTTTGTGTCATCTGCAAACACAGAAACATGACTTTCAATGCCTCCTGCCAGGTCATTTATAAATATGTTGAATAAAATTGGTCCCAGAACAGAACCCTGAGGGACACCACTTACCACTTTTGACCAGCTTGAAAATTTACCATTTATAACAACTCTCTGTTCTCTACCTCTAAGCCAATGTTCTACCCAAGAACAAGAATTTGCATCTAGGCCAATTTCTTTCAGTTTGAATACTAACCTATTGTGTGGAACCGTGTCAAACGCCTTGGCAAAATCCAAGTAGATTACATCCACTGCAACACCCTGATCTACACTTCTACTTACTTCTTCAAAGAATGCAATTAAATTAGTTTGACATGACCTATGTTTCATAAAACCATGCTGATTTATGCTAATAATACTATTCTTCCCAAGGAATTCTTGAATATTATCCCTAAACAGCCCTTCAAATACTTTCCCAGCAACGGAAGTTAGGCTCACAGGTCTATAATTTCCGGGCACAGAGTTAAGCTAGCTAAAATTAATTATATAATATTACTAAACTAATATAATGATTTTAGATTAGACACTAGTAGATGTCTTGAATGTCTACAGTACACTCTACACTAGTATACTATAGTATATATATATATATATATATATATATATATATGGCTGACAAATATATATAATATTATAATGTATTAAATTATTATATATTCTATTAAATTATTATTTATAAATTCTATTATTTAATTTACCTAAGTGAAGACAGGACAGGCAATAGGCAGTGCCAGCCCAGGGCAAGGGCACCCCAGTGCCAGTTGAGTGCTCTAAAAGTACATCATAACTCCCATCACTCTATACTGTTCCATACAGTGGCAGAGCTGGGAGACAGAGGCCTTGCACCCCCACTGCAGGACTCTTGAAAGGTAAGTGAACTTCAAAGAGGGAGAGGGTAGATAGTTAGGGGGGTAGATAGGGAGAAGGGACTGAGACGGGGTAGATAGGGCAATCATACTCCTATCATGCCAAGTCTGCAAGTACATCCTGGAATCTGGGTATGCCTGGGCATGATAGGAATGTGATTGCTGTTAAAAATATTTGCTGTTATATATATATATATATATATGTATATAGTGATAAGTGTTATGCTGTACCACCATCAATGCCTCAGTATATGCGCCGGTATATAACGGTAGAAGCTTTGCAGTTTTAAAGTGTGTGTGTGTGGGGGGGTGCCACATACAGGATCCGCCCCAGGTGCCAAATACTCTAGGTACGCCCCTGGGTCTGGGTAAATCAGAACTGGAGCAGAAGGAAACCGTTTTTTCAACTTGCCAGAGGCTCTAATGGCCTCAGGAGCCCAATGGTGGCCGTCAGCCCTCCTTTAAAGAATTCTCTGATAAATCGCCTATAATAATTGGCAAAGCCCAGGAATCTCTGGAGGGGTTTCAGTCCACGGGTTTAGGGGCATTGCAGAACAGCTTGGAGCTTAGCTGGGTCCATTTCAAAACCAGTGCTGCTGACAACATCCCAGAGGAAAGACACCCCGGACACTTCAAATCCACACTTTTCTAGTTTAGCATAGTTTGCTTCACACTAGCACCTTACACACATGTTCCCGATGGGAAGATAAGTCTGGAGAATGAACCAGAATATCGTCAAGGTAAACAATAACAAACTGTTGTAAGTAGTCCCGGGAAGCAGTCGTTTATGAATGCTTAAAAACTGCAGGGGCATGGCATAGTCCGAATGGCATAACTGTATATTCGTAGGGTCCCGAGTGGGTGTTAAAGGCAGTCTTCCATTCTTCAGTCCGATGAACGCGTATCAAATTGTATGCTCCAAACGTATTTCCAGAATGTAGATCCTTGGATCTATCGGTACTGTATGTGTTATTCAGTGTGATATTGTCATTGCACTTTATTATTGCTCTTCCTTTGCAGCGTGTCTCCTTTCCAACAGCTACGCTTCTGCTCTTGCCTAATTTTCATCTGTCTTCTTTCTTCGTCTGCTTCTCAACAGTATCAGCTCCATGGAATAAGCCTCTTGGAGCACTTCCATAAAAGGGCAGAGCGTCCGCTCACATCCTTTCCCCCCAATTGGAGGATCTGTCCTCCTGTTGCTCGCTGTCTCCGCCCTTTAACAAAAGAACTCCAACATACCCACGATTCCCCAACTCTGCTCTCTGCAGGCTGTTCCGGCGGCAGTGGTCCCCACCTGCAAGAAGCAGCCTCTCCATCAACCGCGCAGCTGACCATGATCACTCCGTCTGGGAATGGACGCCATGGGACATCGCGTCTATTTGCGTACAGGAGTGACGTGCATTTGTGACCAAACATGACCCTGCCTGCCCTCATTTGCCTCGTTCTCGTCTTCTACTGCCTATTTAAACATGGGACTTTCATTATTTCGTTACCCTTGGTTTGTGTAAATTGTGCTTTGTGCTGCTGCTCTATTTTGATCTCATTAATCCGTTGTGACCCGGACTGTTTGACCTTGCTCCTTGTTTCCTGATTTGGCTTGTTACTGCCATCTCCTCTTACCGACTGTGCACTACTGTTGCTGCCTCGGCCTGTTTGACCTTGGTGGCTCTAGCCATTCCAGTCTGTTTGCCTTTTTTCTGACCTACTCTGCTCCACGGGATGCAACCTTGTCAACCGCATAGATCTACCACAACACCAGACACAACAAGATCACCTAAGGAGACCTGTTCGACAGTTTTGCCAGATACAGGACAACCAGTTGGTTGATAAGAAGACTCCAATTCATGTGGAAGCCATCAATGGCCACCCCCTTTAGCCAGCCATTATATCCTCTGAAACAGTTCCTCTGTAGCTACATGTGGGCGTACTTATTGTACATCCTGTATTCCTGATCACCCATTATTAACTGTGCAGCTTTACCATCACAATACCAGGTCTTCACGGGTGTCTTTAGCAAAAAAGATTTCCTTCCTCCATGTCAAGCCTATGACTGCCACATTCCCAGGTACTATGTCTGAGTCTACCCTTTATCCCTGCAGAGACTGAAGCCATGAACCAATACATCCAAGAGAACCTTCAAAAAGGTTTTATTTGTTGTTCCACATCACCTGCGGGAGCTGATTTCTTTTTTGCCTCCTAGAAGGATGGGGGCCTCAGTCCCTGCACTGACTACAGGGGACTGAATCTCATCACTATCAAAAACACCTATCCACTTCCGCTGATATCTGAACTGTTTGACAGACTCAAGGGTTCCAGTGTGTTTACTAAATTAGACCTACGAGGAGCATACAATTTGGGGTAAATCAGATTTTATTGTAATTTTCAAATAACGCAGGGAGGGGTACAGAAAGGAAAAAAGGGAAAAGGGGGGGGACAGGTAACATTAAAATAGGCGATGTTCAGTGCGCCAACATTAAATTAGGCAAGAGCAGAAGCGTAGCTGTTGGAAAGGAGACGGGGACACTGAAGCAGTCGGCAGTGAAGGTAAAGAGTGAGTGAAAATATGTTAGAGAATGAGAGTAAGAGTGAGTGAGAAAGTGAATGAGAGTGTAAGAGAGCATGAGTAGGAGTGTGTGAGAGAACATGCGTAAAAGAGAGTGTGAAAGCATGAGTAGTAAGAGTGAGTGATAGTGTGAAAGATTGTGTGAGAGAATGTGAGTGTGAGAGAGCATGAGTAAGACTGTGTGAGAGAACTTAAGTGAGAGTGTGAGACAGCATGAATAAGAGTGAATTGCTGTGAGTGAGATTGTTTGGCACTGGTACGTTTGGGGACAAAGATAGATGTACTCATAGGCTGTTTGGGGTACAAAGATGGCACTGGTTAGTTATTTGGGGGACAATGATGGCACTGTTAAGTTTTTTGGTGGAAAAGATGACACTGGTAGGTTGTATGGGGTAAATATGGCATGACAAGCTGTTTGGGGTCAAAGATGGCACTGTGAAAAGTTATTGACATGTTACTTGAAGTTGGAGGAGCCCAAAAAGTTGAAGTGAAAAGGGTGTCGTTAGAAGTGTTATGTTTCTTAAGGGAAGGTGTTAGCAAGCCACATCCACCTGGGGGAGCCAGAAAATTCTTGCACGCAGTCGCCAGTAGACCTAGACTCTGCCCTGGTTGGCAGCCACACACTGCTGTACCTGATCGGCTGCTGGTGTATGTAACATAATTATTTTTCAACAACCAAAAGTGGAGCCTCATAACAACTTTATCTTAAATGAGTGGTGATGTCAATTTGTTTTAGACATCAGTGACTTCCCAAGACTTCCACCCCTACCAATCCCTCAGTAACAATGTCCATCAAGTTTAAAGTGGTGTCAGCAGCGTAATGAATGCTGGTTTCTATGGTAGCATCATACAAAATAACGACCCCAGCATATTGGCAGCTGCTGATAGTTACACCAGTTGGTTTCCAGTGTGCAATTCCTTCTTATGCCTGATAATTTATTTTCTATTTTGAATTATATCATGCACAATTTACCCTAAAATTTATGTATAAGGTAATTTGTCCTGAAATCAAATATAGGTTTTCAAGGTTGTACTCAATGGATTTTTATCTTTTTTCAACTTAATGTACTTAAGTTACTAAGTATGTCGTTCATAGGTAATTTGTAAACTGATTATAAGGTTGCCACCTAAATATAATACATCTAAGAAAATTGACCTTTGGGGTCTACCAAACTGAAAATTATCCTAGCACTCAAGGCATTAAACCTGCTATAGGTTCCATTCTGAAAAAGATCACTAAAAAGAACAGTAGTTTTTAATTGAAAAAGGCAAAATCAATATCTATTTACTTAAGATAGAATTTTGTGGCTAAATTTATATGTCCATATAAAACCTTTCCATATACCGTATTTGCTCGATTATAAGACGAGGTTTTTTTCAGAGCAAATGCTCTGAAAAATACCCCTCGTCTTATAATCGGGGTCGTCTTCTAATCAGACCTCAAATAGAGGTCTGATTAGGAGACTAAGATCCAGATCCCCCGCACCGCTGCAGGGGACCTGGATCCTCCTGTCGTCGCCCCCCCCCCACACACACACTTACCGGTGCTTCCGGAGGTGAAGTTGGCAGCGGGGGTTTGTATGCGTCCGTCGCAAATACCTTCCCCGACTGTCAGAGATCAGAGTTCAAGAGTTCCTGATCTCTGAGAGCCGGGGAAGGTATTTGCGACGGACGCATACAAACCCCCGCTGCCAACTCCACCTCCTTCCGGCTGCCGCGGAATGAGACGTCAACCCGCTGCCCCGGCAATACAGCAGGAAATTGGAAGCACCGGTAAGTAAGTGTGTGTGTGTGTGTGTGTGTGTGTGTGTGTGCGTGTGTGCGTGTGTGTGTGCGTGTGTGTGTGCGTGTGTGTGTGTGTGTGTGTCATTTCTGGAATGCCTTACACCCCTATATGCCACTCTGGCACTTAGGGGGTTAAAAGGCATATTATGGGGCAGAGTGGCATATAGGGAGGTATAAGGCATTTCAGGAGGCAGAGTGGCGTTAAGGGGGCATTTAATAGAGCACTCTGCCTCCTGAAATGCCTTATACCTCCCTATATGCCACTCTGCCCCATAATATGCCTTTTAACCCCCTAAATGCCAGAGTGGCATATAGGGGTATAAGGCATTTCTGGAGGCAGAGTGCTCTATATAATGCCTTTTAACTCCCTTAATGCCACTCTGCCTCCTGGAATGCCTTATACCTCCCTATATGCCACTCTGCCCCATAATATGCATTTTAACCCCCTAAATGCCAGAATGGGATATAGGGGTATAAGGCATTTCTGGAGGCAGAGTGGCACATAGGGGGTCAAAAGGCATACCATGGGGCACAGTGGCATATAGAGGGTTAAAAGGCATATCATGGGCCACAGTGCCATATTGGTGTGGCAAGCCTGGGGGCAGATGTGCGTAACTGGGGGACAGGTTGGAAAATACAAGAAATAAAAACAAAAAAAAAATATTTTTCTCAATCATAGCTTTTATTAAAAAAAATAGTTTACATGAATTAACATTTACTGGTAAAACTTTTTTCCTTTAGGGTCGTCTTATATTCAGGCTTTTTCTTTTTTTCCTAAGTTAATATTCAGATTTTTGGGGGTCATCTTATAATCAGGGTCGTCTTATAATCGAGCAAATACGGTATTACCGTATGGAAGCGCTGGTTATAACTGTTTGGTGACTCATACACTTCAAGTTCATTAGTGATATCACAGACCACTATTTTTAAATGCAATGTAATGCAAGACTTCAGACAGGTTTATTGATTAGTTGGGGAAATCAAGACTCATGACTATAGCTGGTCAGAGGTTCAGTAAAACTGGTGACTAAATAGAAATAACACCACAGATGTTGTGATTATGTATAAAAATATAATTCCTGTGACGGAACCCTCCATCACTGGGACCACTGGAGAGGCCTGAGAGCCAGCCTTCTCCCTATTGACTATGGGCCCTGGGTTTGTAAAGACTTCTGTGTCTACCCCCAGCAGTATATCATCCCATCACTTGCTGAGGGGATTATCTCTAGCAGACAGCCAGTATCTGCAACCAGGGAGTGACCACCATTGTTTTAGTTTAATATTGTATAAGTCAGTTCCTCCCCCCCAGACATTTACCCGACCATCCCTGGACCTGATTTTGGCCAGTAATAGATAGTGGAGGTTGGGACCCTTTTGTATTGTTAATCCTGTTACTGCCCCTGTTGTCTCTGGGAGGCAGATTAAGGGGGTGGTTTGTATCCCAGTATCTTGATTTATGTTAAGGTGTGTTTTGCTGGATATATCCAGCCCTGTGTGTGAAAAATGAATCAGTCTTCGTTTTGGTCATACCCTACACTGAGTCTCGGCTAGTGACTGGTAAACCGGGGAAAGAGTGTGTGTCCCAGGCTAAGGGAGCACAAGTCAGCGGAGGTAGTCAGTCTGACTAGCCAGCTCCGTGACAATTCCCTTTGAATATGTAACAACAAATAAGCATATGAGATCATAAGAATGTAGTTTAGGGTAGTTTCAGTGTTATATTTAAGGGTGTGATGTACAGGGAAAGAAGGCAGCTGCCAGTAAGTTGGCTCTTCTTCCATTGGTCACACTCCACCTTGGAGTGTGGACGCAATTCTCCCATGGGTATGCCATAACCTTATTGGTTGCTATCACCCTAACCCCTGAGGCTGAGGACACATGGAGGTAGATTTGAGTTTGAATTCCTGGGGATACTCCTTCCTATTTGCCCAGTCCTTTCCTTTGTCTAAGTCATCCTGTGCACATTGGGGGTGCAGGGTCACCGGAAAACCCAGTTTGGTCTGCCTTAATCAGACTCCCATGAACTAGCCAGCTATGGAGGCTTTATATGGCCAGAAACTCTTGATGTGCCTGACTGGGACCTAGCTGCAAATTCATGGAACTGTACATAACTGTTGCTATGGACATCCGTTGTTCCACCACGTTGCCCTTTTGGGATTACACTATACTCGTGGTGGGCAACACTTGGAGGTAGTTATGGAGAGGGAGCTTATTTGGGAACCCTGCATCCATCTTTAGCACTGGGCTTTACCCAGCCGTGGCTATGGAACTCGAGAATTCCCCCGAAATAGTGACTTTTTGTCGGGTGGGCATTTCTGGCCATAGAACTGTATGGAGGCTCCAGGCTGTCTGCGTCACTACACTTACCTCCCCGCTCCCAACAGCTGCAAGGTGAAATCCAAAGACCCGTTCGGCTTCCAACATGGCCACCACTTAGCTTCCCACCGCTGCCAGATGCTTCTGCTGTACGGAATAAGGAAATCTCGGGTTCCACATAGCCCCTTTTAAAGACACAGACTTCTTATGCGTTCCACACCTTGCTTAAACCCCAGAGGCAGGGTTTTTATTAGGAACTCTATTGAAACTTCCTGTGGACATTCATACAGTGTCTGTGATAGTGCCTAGTGCACTTTGGCTATTGTGAGTTTTAACCCGTTGCTGAACCTGACTTGTCTTGACTACGATTTACCCGTGTAACCCGTTGCTGAACCCAGCTTGCCTTCACTCTGTTTAACCCATTGCGGAACCCGGCCTGTCTTCACTTTGATTCTGCCTGAGCATCCAGGTACCTGCTTTTTGGATCCACCCAGTGCGTCAGATCCCATCGGAGTGACAATTACCACAGGCTGTTATCATGCATCCCGTGGACCTGGTGTGCTTGTCCACCAGACAAGACTGCTTGTTAGCAGGTGTCAGTCTCATGCCTCTCATTTTCAATCCTTGGAACAGAAGATGGTTACTATCACCGATCTGCTTGGAGGTATCACCTCATCAGCTTCATCCCCATCTGCCCCTGAACCAGTACCCCATGAGGTCTCTGAGATACCTGGAATTAAGCCTCCTAAAACACAAATTTGCTGGCGATCGTCGGAAATGCCAGGGCTTTTTGAATCAGCGTTTCTAATAAATTGTGGACACCTTGGTATGGGCCTCTCCCTTGATGGAACATAATTCACTGCTGCTGGACAATGTAAATGCCTTTATTTCTGCCTTCAGGGCCTTTTTTGACACTCCAAGGAGAGTAAACTGCCGAGCCCAGTCTCATGGATCTACCATGGAAGAAAGTATGTGGCTCAATATGCAGTTGAATTTTAGACTAGCCTATGAGACCGAATGCAATTCCCAAAGCAGCTTTCCGTAGAGGCCTGAATGAACCTATTAAGGACACTCTCATCTCCAGACACCTTAAAGAGAGTGTTGAGGACCCGTAATCAAGAGAGACACTAAGAACGAGACAGAGAGCGGAGAGGATGTCCCATTTGTTCTCTGGTTCCGGTTACCTATTTTCTCATGTCTCATAAAGCATTTCCCCCACCACCAAAGCCATGGAGATTGGGCTTATGCTTCATTTCTTGGCCACAGAAAAGTAGCGTCACCGCTCCCTAGGCCTTTGTCTTCACTGAGCGTCGCCATTTCTTTGCCTTAGCCCTTGTCATGTTTCACGGTACATATCACGCTGCAGTGGAATGGTCACCAATGGACCACAAGCTTTCAATGACTCCAGTGCAGCAGGTGATTTCATCGAGCAAGCATTTGTAACCATACAAGGGATTCCATTGTTGTATAAAACTCCTAGCAGTTCCATTGCTGCCTTGGATGCTACTCTCCTTGGCCAGGGTGTCATTGTTTTCAAAACTTTGCTCCTCCAGTTGTCTGTTGGCCTGCTACATCATTAACTTCTTAGCTTCAATCTTTTGACTAGCCCACACAATCCAGTGATTCTAGGTTTACCTTGGAAGGAAGGACAAATCACTGCGTGGGACCCGGGTTGTCACTCAACTTGCAGCACACAACCTACGAGAATCTATGCTGTCCTCTAGGACCCTCACGCCATTGTCCCTGATCACTACTGGGACTGTTTGGATGTGTTTTCCAAACAGAAGGCTAAGACTCTACCTCCCCATTTTATGCACAATTGTCCCATTGATTTACAGCGGGGCACTTCCCCCTCAACGGGTCGTACTTACCCTCTTTCCGAACCAGAGAATCGGGCTCTCAAATAATCAACGTTAATCTGACAATAGACCAAGCAAAATATCTGAAAAACAATTTAGCCTTTGACTGGGGAATAAATATATAGACTATCTTGGTATTAAACTGTCTACAGACCAAATGATGTCAAAAATATGAATTATTTAAATTTAGCCAGGGATTTAAAAATTCAACTCACAGATTGGGCTAAAGTCAAATTTTCATGGTTGGGATGTATAAACATACTCAAAGCCTATTTAGTACTCAAACTAACCTATTTATTTGGATCGATTCCTTTACAAGTATCAATTTCCTTGATACGAAAATTTTAATTCTAATTTTTTAGAATTTGTTTTGTACAATAAAAAACCTAGAATTTCACTGCATATATTTAAAAAAAGCAGAAATATGATGGATTAAATTACCCTAATCTGATGAATTATTTATGCTTGCCCACGCTTGCGCCTGGGAAACAATATTTTTTTTAAATTTAAGATGGTATAAATATGAAATGTCGTCCTGTAATATGTTGATTCCTCAAAATTATACTGGTTACCCTTAGAGAAACTAAAATACTCAAATATCGTAAATCCCATTACTTTAGGAATCCTTAAAACAATCTATAAAATTAGGAAAAGATCTATTTTAGAAAATTCCTTCTTGTCTTCTATGCTGCTATAAGTGTTAAAAATTGAAATTAAAGATATGAATCTGAAATCTTGGCTACACCTAGGCATAAAAAGATTACTTAATTTATCTTAATTTAAAAAATATTGTTCCACCTATTGTAATAGACAACTTAATAGAAGTTAATTATACGACCAAGTTAATATAAAAAATTATGGACATGCTTGACAATGAAAGAACCTATGAGAAATCGAATTCCATAATTAGATGGGAACTGGAACTAGGGAAAACTGTTAACCAAGAAACTTGGTATACAGCATGGTCTTTGACCAGAAAAACAATCCATTGCCTAAGTCTCCAAGAAATGTTTTTTAAAATTTTACATCGGTGGTATTTGGTACCAGTTACATACATAGTTACATAGTTCATAAGGTTGAAAAAAGACCAAAGTCCATCAAGTTCAACCATTCTACCTTCCTATTCTTGATCCAAAAGAAGGGGAAAAAAAACCCCTAATTAAGCAAAATCGAATCCTTCTTGGCTCCAAGAGGCAATTGGATTTCTCCTTGGATCAAAAAGCTCGAAAATATTAATGTTATTCTATTTATAGCCCTGTATGTCATGCCTTTCTAAAAAAATATCCAGACCCCTTTTGAAGGCATCTAATGTATTTGATATACCTTTATTGTCCTCACTGTAAAGAATCCCTTCCTTTGTCATCAGAGGGTGACCTCTTGTTCTTTGTACATTTCTGTTAATGAACAGGTCACTGAAGAGCTCTTTATATTGGCCCTGCATATATTTATATAATGTTATCATATCCCCTCTGAGATGCTGTTTTTTTCTAGCGTATATAATCAAGGTGAGGTCTTACTATTGACCTGTAATTACCAGATCCAGACAGGCATCCATTCTGGTTGGGGTCTCTACTAATTGCGATATAAATTGGTCATTAAGCAGGTTCAGTAACTTGCTGCCCTTAGTGGAACAAGTTCCACTATTCCAACCTATATCTGGGTAATTAAAATCTCCCATGATTAAAACTTCATTCCTATTTGCAGCCCTTTTAGTGTGAAATAGCAGCTGATCTTCCCCTCATTACTAATATTGGGTGGCTTGTAGCACATTACTACTGTCATCATGCACAGCTTCCTTTATACTGGGCTTTAGTTTAGGATTTGCATTTAAACAAATCCCTCCCCCTGTTTACTTTGTCCCTTCTGAAAAGTGAAAATCTTTGTAAATTTACTGACCAGTCATCCGTATCATCCCACCACGTTTCCGTGATACCGATCAAGTTGTGTTGTTCGTCACTTACCAATATTTCCATCTCACCCATTTTGTTTGCCAAGCTTTTCGCATATACCATTTCTGGTATATCAGTTGACAAATAATTCTTGACTGCAGGTTTTATGCTATGCAGCTCCATATTGTCCCCCTTCCCAGTCTACTCTAGCTAGCACTTCATTTCTATCTTTATCCTCGCCCCCAGAGCCTAGTTTAAAAGATCCTCAATTCCTCTAGCCATCCTCTCCCCTAGCACTGCAGCCCCCTCTTCATTGAGGTGCAGTCCATCCCTGCTGTAGAGTCTGTAGCCGACTGCAAAGTCTGTCCAGTTCTCCAAAAACCCAAATCCCTCTTTCTTGGTGGGACTGTGGAAAACTATCAATCGTAAAACAAAAGACAGAAAAGTTAATGCAAATGATTTTGGGATTAAATATTGATCTTTCCCCAGTTATGTTTTTATTTCATATAGACTTACCTGTCAAACTCAAAACTCAAAGAGATCTAACTATGAATATTTTATTACCAATCAAGATATGTATAGCCAGGAAGTGGAAACAGGAAGAACCACCAGAATGGAATAATATTATAGCACAAATAAATTATCAATACAAAATGGAAAAATACTTTATTTCATCGAATAATATTACAATTTATGAGAAAATATGGGATCCTTGGTTAATTTACACAAACAGACATTGGTAAAGACCGCAAGATATTCCACACATAGGCTTATACAAACTCTTCCCTAGAATAGACCAATTAAGTATACTCCTATAAACAGGCCCGGACTGGGACAAAAAATAGGCCCGGGCATTTAAGCCTGAGCAGCCCATATTTATTTATTGTTAAAGCCCATCCTTCATGTACCATCTTTGCATTTAATCATTCACACAAATCATTAACACATTCATTAATGCAGTCTCACAAATCATTCAAGCAATTCATCCACACATTTATTCATTCATTCTCATACGCATTCACACTACCTCCTCTCTTCATCTTTTCACTATGTAACCCACTTCTCAATATGTACCGCCTCTATCTATCCCCTCTCCCCCTTTCTCACTATCTAACCCCCCTCTGCCCCTTCTCACTGCACCCCCCTCCCTCACCCTACTTACCTTGTTGCCGAAGCAAGCAGCAACTGCGACCGCGTCTGTGGCAGGGCAGGATTGACTTAGGGGCTGATGGAGCTGCAGCTCCAGGCCCCCACCTTAAAATAGGCCCAGTCAGGACCGGACTGACTGGTCCTATATGGCCGCATTAACGCAGAGCCCCTTAAGCCCGCCGTAACTACCCCCTCCTAACTATCTACCCTCTCCCTCTTTGAAGTTCACTTACCTTTCAGGAGTCCTGCGGTGGGGGTGCAAGGCCTCTGCCTCCCAGCTCTGCCACTGTATGGAACAGTATAGAGTGATGGGAGTTATGATGTACTTTTAGAGCATAATTATATCATGAAAAAGACATTGGAAATGGTACAGCAAAACACCCATCACTCTCACACATATATACCAATCCACACGTATACCAATCCACACATGCACTAATCCATACATATATACCAATCCACACATGCACTAATCCATACATATATACCAATCCACACATACACCAATCCACACATGTATACCAATCCACACATGTATACCAATCCACACATGTATACCAATCCACACGTATACCAATCCACACGTATACCAATCCACACATGTATACCAATCCACACACATATATACCAATCCACACATATACCAATCCACACATATACACCACTCCACACATATACACCAATCCACACATATATACCAATCCACACATATTTACCAATCCACACATGCACTAATCCACACATATATACCAATCCACACGTATACCAATCCACACGTATACCAATCCACACATATATACCAATCCACACATATATACCAATCCACACGTATACCAATCCACACATATATACCAATCCACACATATACCGATCCACACATATACCGATCCACACATACACCAATCCACACATATATACCAATCCACACATGCACTAATCCACACATATATACCAATCCACACGTATACCAATCCACACGTATACCAATCCACACATATATACCAATCCACACATATATACCAATCCACACGTATACCAATCCACACATATATACCAATCCACACATATATACCAATCCACACACATATATACCAATCCACACATATACACCAATCCACACATATACACCAATCCACACATATATACCAATCCACACTTATATACCAATCCACACATATATACCAATCCACACATATATACCAATCCACACATATATATACACCAATCCACACATATATATACACCAAACCACACATATATGCCGATCCACACATATATACCAATCCACACATATATACCAATCCACACATATACACCAATCCACACATATATACTAATCCACACGTATATACTAATCCACACATATACCAATCCAGTCTCACTGAATGTTTTCCTACCTTTCTTTTTTTCTCCTTACAGCTCCTTTTTCTTCTCTTCTTCAGTTCTTCTGTCTTCTCTTCTTCCGGTTGAGAGGGCACGGACAGCGGTGGGCGCGGCTTCAGTGTTGTGCGCCGGGATCCGACAACAAACCCCGGCGCACAGCAGCTGTTGCCGCGCGGATCACAAGGGAGCGGTATCGGAGGTCTTTAACAGACCTCCGGCTCCCTTGAGTGATTTTAAGCCGGGTTCAACATTACTGTCCGTCTCTGGAGGGGTGCCGGGTGCCGCAAGTTGGCACCCCCTGATGAGCGGCACCCGGTGCGGACCGCCCCCTGGGCCGGGAAGCCCCCACCAGGGCCGGCCTTACGGGTCTGCGGCCGCACAGGGTTTAAATTAAAACATCGGGAGTTTTTTTTCCAACTTTATTTAACATCCTCCATGTTAAATAAAGTTAAAAAAAACTTTATTTAACATGGAGGATGTTAAATAAAGTAAAAAAAAAACCCCGATGTTTTAATTTAAACCCTGTGCGGCCGTAGACCCGTAAGGCTGGCCTTGGTGGGGACTTCCCGGCCCCTTAGAGTGGCGGACCCGGTCGCAGGTGCCCCTTATGCCCTGCGCTAATGCGGCCGTAGGTAGGGTAGGGGCCTGGAGCTGAAGCTCCATCAGCCCCTAAGTCAATACGGCCCTGCCGTGGCTCGGCCCACCGGGCAAATGCCCGGTGTGCCCGATGGCCAGTCCGGGCCTGCCTATAAATACCTCATATATAATAACAATATATAGATAAGGCAACTAGAAGGACTCCCCCCCCCTTCCTTATGTGATCAAGAGCGTATGTGATGAATGTATTATAAAGATAGATTAAATTAATTTGCAATTTAACATTGGGAATGTTTATTAATATGATAAACCCGGGTGATCAGGTTGGCTAGGAGCCTCATTGCAGGGGATACCGGGGGTTCTGTCTGCACATGGCGATGCATGGTAAACGAAGGATAATTAACAGGCACAAAGGAATACACCACAGGAAGAATTCCAGGTAATTCTATGTATTGTATAATATGGCAGGACAGGTTCAACAGTCTCTTAGCAAGAAAACGTACGTATGGCAGGAAGCCCTCTGGAGGGGTGCACGGCAGGAAGCCCATTGGACAGGGCTGAAGACAGGAAGCCCAGTGGACAGGGAAAAAGGCAGGAAGCCCACTTGGAAGAGCACAATGTAGGAAGCCCACTTGGAAGGGCACAAGGTAGGAAGCCCACTTGGAAGGGCACAAAGTAGGAAGCCCACTGGACAGGGCACAAGGCAGGAAGCCCACTGGACAGGGCACACGGCAGGAAGCCCACTGGACAGGGCACAAGTCAGGAACCCCACTTGGAAGGGCACAAGGCAGGAAGCCCACTTGAAAGGGCACACGGCAGGAAGCCCACTTGAAAGGGTACACGGCAGGAAGCCCACTTGAAAGGGCAAAAGGCAGGAAGCCCACTTGAAAGGGTACACGGCAGGAAGCCCACTTGAAAGGGCAAAAGGCAGGAAGCCCACTTGAAAGGGAAAAAGGCTGGAAGCCCACTTGGAAAGGGCACAAGGTGGGAAGCCTACTGGACAGGGCGCAAGGTAGGTACAAGTCAGGATCAGGTACAGGGCCAGAGCAAAACAGTCCTATAACTTCAATGCAAAGGCACCTAACAAACAGAGGAGTGTCCAGATACAGGCCTGGTCATTAGGTCAGGTGTGAATGGCATAGGCATCAGGTGAGGGAGGCAGGGTAATAAAGCCTGTTGGTTAGGTCAGGTGTGGTAATGGCATAGGCTTCAGGTGGGGGAGACAGATAAAGCATAACCAAACACAGCTGAACATAAATACACAGAACATGGATTAACTACATTGCAAACGAAAGGTTAAACTTGAACTATCCTGCAGTCAGGATAGAATCCTGACACATAGTATGTCAATAAAAATTTTAAAAATAAAAATATTTTTCTTTTCTTATTTATTTTATTATTTTTGGAATTTTCTTTTACATTTTGCTGGATCTGGATGGTCCAACTGATGGTGAGATCACTGCATAACTATTTTGAAATGTTACCACATTTAATATTTTACTAATCACATTGTGATTAGAAAGCTGGGCTCCGTTTACCTGCATGGTTGAATGGAGTACCTGTATTTAACCTGCAAGCCATCTTGTGAGTATCAAAATCTCTCGCAGTGGCAATTGTGACCACTCTCCGGATTGGTCACAGTGCTTCCTGGGGTTGGTGTTTGGTGTCGAGACATCATTGAAGCTTAGGAGGAGATCGTTTTAATCGCCTCCTAAACTCTTTTAAAACGGGCATTCTCCGCCAAACATTGTATGGTGGACATTGATGCCCTGAGGAAGGGCCAGACATGGCCTCCGATGCGGATCTCAGTTTTGCTAAATGTCTCATTACAGCAACACTGTTTAAGCAAATAAAGTGATCATAGATTACTTTCTAAGCTTGTTTAATGCCATGACATGCCAGGCACGTCATTGGTCGTTAACTGACTGTTTTTGAGTGACGTGTCTGGCACTTTATTGGTCGTTAAGGGGTTAAAAAAACCTGTCCTAATGTCGTAGCTGTGACTTCAGAGTAAAGTGCTCTTACTGCATTAAGAAATTTACCTCTGATGCCAAATATTTCTAAGGTCTGTTCTACTCGGTCAAAAACTTTTTTCAGCATCAGTTGTAATTTAGTAATTAATCTTGATTTGTGTCTACTTGATATATTGCATTTATAATTCTTCTGAAATTATTGTATAATGGTCTACCAGGAATAAATCTAATTTGATCTATATATATATTATATCTGGAACTACCTGTTTCAGCCTTTCTGCCAATACTGATGCGAAAATCTTGGCATCTTCATTAATCAACAAGATTTATCTGGCTTATTTTTATAGTGCCAGTTTTGTTGAAGTAACTCTGTTTTTCTCATACATGTATCATATTCTAATGCCTCTATTTTCTTCTGTAAATTATATATAAATTCTGATCTAATTTTTGTATATTTTATTTATAGCTTTTAAATCATGATGTTGTAAATACAGTGTTGAGAAATTATCACCTCTCTTTTTATTATTATATATTCCCAATTTAAGGATGTGACCTTTTATGACGCACTTGTATGCCAACCAGATGGTATATTGTGTCATATCAATGTGTTTGATTTTCGTTAAAATAAAGTTCCATAATTGATCTTAAATATTCAACATTCTCTGAACTATTTAGTAGATTAATATTTCATTTCCATTCTCTGTTGTTTTTCTGTTTATTTTGATCTTTCGTTGACCATATCAGCACATCAACCAGAACATATTATATATTTGAATCTTGTGAATTCTGTATACTAATATAGTAAGAAATCTATTCTTGCATATGATAGATGAGCTTTGGAAAAATGAATGTAAACTTTATCATTTTGATTAAAAATATGCCATATATCATACATCTTTTTGTTTTTTTTAATGCTCCCAGCATTTTGTTCGCATTATTAACTTTTTTTATCTTAGTAGCTTAGTTGCTTTCATTGTTGGTTTGGTTTTCTTTTTTTTAATCTAATATGGGGTCAATAATGGTGTTAAAATCTCCCACAACTTTCTCCAAAACTTCTATTATTTTTGTTATAAAGGGGACTGGTCCCTTCCTAACACAGCATGCCACCAAGGCTCTTGCCCATGCCCTGATTATCACCCGTCTTGATTACTGTAACTCTGTCTTAGCTGGTCTCCCTCTTAACCGTCTCACCCCTCTACAATCCACCATGAATACTGCTGCCAGACTTATCTTCCTTTTACATCGCTTTACTAACGTCTCTCCCCTCTGTCAGTCTCTTCACTGGCTGCCTGTGCGCTTCAGGATTCATTTCAAAATCCTCACTCTTACTTTCAAAGCCCTTCACAGTGGTTCCCCTCCCTACATCTCCTCACTCATCTCTAAATACACTCCTAACCGGTCTCTCCGCTCATCCAATGATCTCATTCTATCCTCTCCTCTGATTTCTAGCTCTCATGCCCGCTTACAAGATTTCTCAAGGGCTGCCCCAATCCTCTGGAATGCCCTCCACCGGTCTATCCGTCTCTCCCCCTGCCTGTATTTCTTCAAAAAATCCCTCAAGAACCGCTTCTTTAAGGATGCTTACAACATAGCACATTAACGCCCTCCCATATTCTTTTAGCTCACCTTTCCTAGTCCCTCTCCTGCAATACTTTTACTAGTGTGGCTGGTCTATCCCTAACAACGGCACTTTTACCTATTGTGTAATACACCCTAAATCCCTCTAGACTGTAAGCTCGTTTGAGTAGGGCCCTCATCACCTGTTGTCTCTGTTAGCCAATTTGTTATGTTACATACTACTTATTATGTCTTGTCTATCCATTGTACAGCGCTACAGAATTTGATGGCGCTATATATGCTCCCGGGATGCCTGCAGTAAATCACCAAACATCCGCTGCTATGTCAGGGCGCTGGTATGTGGCCGCACAACCCTAGGTACTCATCACCCGGGAGAATGCAGTCGACCTGCAACAGGCCCTGTCCAACTCTGCTACTGCGCAATAACTCCTGAACACCATCATTGGGGCATTCTGGGTCATTACACTCTTCTGTATAGACCCCGTTCATGACAAATAGTAATAATATATTGTGTGAATTAAAGACATATTAATTTATATTTCTGACTTATGTGTCCATTTATCTAGTTCCTATATATATATATACCGTATTTGCTCGATTATAAGACGACCCTGATTATAAGACAATCCCCCAAAATCTAAATATTAATTTAGGAAAAAAACAAAAAGCCTGAATATAAGACTACCCTATAGGAAAAAAAAGTTTTACTAGTAAATATTGATTCATGTAAACAATTTTTTAATATTTAATAAAAGCTATGATTGAGAAAAATATATATTTTTTTATTTCCTTTTATTTGCCAACCTGCTGCCCCCCCCAGTTATGCACATCTGCCCCCAAGGTTGCCACTCTGCCCCCAGAAATGCCTTAATCCCCCTTTATTTGCCACTCTGCCCCATGATGTGCCTTTTAACCCTCTATATACCACTCTGCCTCCAGAAATGTCTTATGCCCTCCTATATGCCACTCATGAGTGGCATATAGGGGGTTAAAAGGCATTTCTGGAGGTATATATATATATATATAACTGCTAACAGCAATCAAACTCCTATCAAGCCAAGGCAGCCAGTACATGCTGGGGATGATAGGAGTTTGAGTACAGCCTCCCTATGCCATGCTACCCCCCTTACACATCCATGCTATCACACACTCACTCATTCACAAACATTTAAATACTCATTCATTCTATTAATCACACATACACACACACTCAAACCCACCCCCTTACCTGAACTGCAGATCTCCCACTCGCAGACTTCTGCAGGGGCCCGGCTGTGCGAGCAACTTCTCTGGCCCGCCCCCAGAGGAAGGAGGGGGAGGCAGAATTATGTGACACTCTGCTAGCTTCCTGCTGCTAATAGAAGAGACGCTGCTCGGGACCAAAGCCCCGGTAAGCAGCCTGGCCCCAGCAGACATTTTTTTGAGGTCTAATTAGAAGACGACCTCGATTATAAGACGAGGGGTATTTTTCAGAGCATTTGCTCTGAAAAAAACCTTGTCTTATAATCGAGCAAATATGGTATATATATATATATATTGTGACAAACCCTGTAGCATTAGGGCCATACCTGTCCCCGTTTAGGGGTCCTAAGCACAGTCCTCTAGGGCAATCAGAGTCAGGAACACCAGCTTGTAACGAAACAGCGCTTTATTTTTAATCGATTAAACTCCAAAACCAAATCATAAAAAGAAAACCTAGCTCCCAAACTATGTTGGTCCAGACTGACCAGTCTAATTACCCACTAACCTGACCTCCCTCCCAGCCAGACCCAGCTAAGCCAGGCTCTGGAAAACCTCCCTCTGGGGGTCACAGTCTCACAATATATATATATAAATATGTAATGTTGTATAACTACTGTATATAGTGTACATTTTTCCATATATTTTGTGAAATTTTCTAAGATTATATCCCTTTTCTTTCCCTTCATTGTGTACATTAAGTCACATTTAATGATAGGGAAAAAATGCTATCTCACTTTCACCAGGAAACCCGATGATATTTTATAAACCGGCTTTGTGCATAAATTACAAAGAAAGGGAAACAATATATATGTATGGCTGCCTCCCACGACCACTTATGATGATTTTGAAGTGGCTGGCATGCAGGCACCATGCCCCCCAGTGCCTTAGTGACGCTCTTCGTCACGCCTCTTTGAAGATGCAATGTGACGCTCAAGTGGGCGGGCTCACACGGAAGAGTTCCTTGTGACAGGGAGAAGAGCATGTTGGAAGAGCCAGCAAAAAAATACTTAAGGTGACAGATGGATAATCAAATGGGAGCCCCCTTGGGGCAAAAATTTAATAATACAAAAAGGGGGTGGCTGATTACAATACACATGGGTATGGGGGGCATTACATTAACCAGCACAAAAGGAGGTGGGGGCATCAATACACAAGGGAGGGAGGCTGGCTGGGGGCATTACATAAAAATCAAAACACAAGGGTGTGGGGCATACATGCACAAAGACAGCTGGCTGGGGGCACAAATACACATGGGGCAATACACAAGGGTGTGGGGGGAGTACATTAATACTAAAGGGGGGCCTGGCTGGGGCATCAATACACAAGGGACAAACACACAAACAACAAAGCAGTGTGGAAAGCATTTTTGTGCTTTGTGTAGCTTAACCCATCCTGATGTGGGTGTCGGTTTGGCAGAGCCTGTCCTGGTTTCTGTGTGTTTGGGTGTCAGTGTGGCAGAGCCTGTCCTGGTGTGTATCTGGGTGTCCATATGGCAGAGCCTGTCCTGGTGTGTGTGTGTGTGTGTGTGTTTGGGTGTCGGTGTGGCAGAGCCTGTCCTGGTGTGTGTGTTTGGGTGTCAGTGTGGCAGAACCTGTCCTGATGTGTGTCTGGGTGTCCGTGTGGCAGAGCCTGTCCTGATGTGTGTGTGTGTTTGGGTGTCCGTGTGGCAGAGCCTGTCCTGGTGTGTGTCTTTGGGTGTCAGTGTGGCAGAACCTGTCCTGGTGTGTGTCTGGGTGTCAGTGTGGCGGAGCTTGTCCTGATGTGTGTGTGTGTTTGGGTGTCAATGTGGCAGAGCCTGTCCTGGTGTGTGTGTTTGTGTGTCGGTGTGGCAGAGCCCATTCTGGTGTGTATGTCTGGGTGTCGGTGTGGCAGAGCCGTCCTGGTGTGTGTGTTTTGTTGTTGATGTGGCAGAGCCTGTCCTGGTTTGTGTATTTGGTCATCTGTTTCCTGGCACTTATTGTAGGAATAAATAGAACTATGTAATTTTTACTTATCCAGAGATAAAATGCCCTAATGAATTTGTAGTCACTTATTAACCCTGTATTAATATGCATTATAAAGCTAAAAGGCTATGTTTTCTCTCTGAAAAATGAGTGTGGCCCACGCACACATACATCCCCTGTGTTATGGCATATAACCTTTTTTGCTTAGATTATCGTATTACTGCATTAGCAAACTAATCAGATCCTTCTCTGTGGAGGCTGCTGCTGTGGCGGTTGTGAACTGGAGAAGCGTCTCCCTCTTCTCTGTACTGGCTGCTGCTGGCGCAGTTGTGAGGTGGAGGAGGGTCTCCCTCTTCTCCGTACTGGCTGCTGCTATTGCAAGTAGTTGCTGTAGCAGCGGCTGAGAGGAGGAGCGGAGTCTCCAAATTCAGGTACATAACAAAATATATATATCATTTAGATTGCAACATATGGTTGTATAATTTCCTTACTTAGGTTACCGCTTCTCGGCCTTTTGGCTAAGATCAAGTGAGTACCTGTGAGAGAGGGAAAGCTTTGTCCTCTGGCCTTAGGGCTGGGAAAGCATGAAGCCCATGTTTTAGGTCCCCAGTCTCTGGTCCAGGACTGGGTGCTGTGCATAGAGTGAAGGTGTGAGGTCAAGCTGTCAGGAACTGGGTAAGCAGGTCAGGTAGGAGCCCAGTCGCAGAAGGTACTTGGGGTTCACGACAGGAAGTCCACTGGCAGGGCGCACGACTGGAAGCCCACTGGCGGGGCGCATGACAGGAAGCCCACTGGCGGAGCGCACAACAGGAAGCCCTCTGGCGGGACGCACGGCAGGATACCAGGAACAAGTCAGGATGATGTACAGGGCCAGAGCAAAGCGGTCCTGAAACATTACTGGGACAGGTTACACACAAGATCTGACATAAATAAGACAGGACACAACAGAGTACAGGGCTGAAAAGACTACACAGGACCAAACAGAACTAGCCTATACTATAAGATAACAATTGGAGATTCCGTCACATCATATGGCCATTGTATGCTTAGCCCAACACTACGCCAAAGTACTCCAATATTCGGTGGGTCCTAGCACTAAACCCTGCCTACTGAATTATTAATAAACTGAAACTAAACACAGAACCAAGACATACCTTTAGACTGCAGACTGAGGCAAACATAACGGGTGGGGCACAACTGAAACAAAGAGCAGGACTAGAGCATATGGAAATTCAGGAATGGATTGTAGCAAAACAGGGAAAAACCAGAGATATGCAGCTCCGCGGCCTGGATGGGGCATGACACATGCGCACTTCACTTTTTACGTGTCACATGCTGGCAAGCACCTTTTGCACCTTGGACTCCTCCATGAACTTTTTATCTTTGTATGTACTAGTCCCAGTCTTTTGGCTAGGTGTACGGTGCATACTGGAAAAAATATTTACAGCACCAGCCCAAGGGCTGGGGCTTTCTAGGGGAGCACTTTTGCACGTAGTTTTTGTTTCACACGATTGCACTGTTTTTTTGCACAGAGCACGTGCGTTATTTTTTCACTTTTTGTATTTTGTATTTTGATTTATTAATACAAACAGTACGATGGCACAGGACACAAATTCTTTAAACACTAAAAAGCCATGGTTGAGCCGGGTCCCCTAAAAAGATCCAGTTTTACTGGTGAGGAGGGGAGTTAGGTGGCTCTTCTGAGCTCAAGTGGTCCCAACCCTTGCGGCGAAGGACCAAGAAGATTCGGCCCTCCTGCAGGCTTTATGGGAAGGAAGGGGCCGCATATCCTTCGGGAGTGGGACCCCTGAAGAAAATGAAGAAGGGGACCTGGTGTCCACTGTGGCCTTGCGGCACTTATCATATTGATTGTCTTAATTATTTTACATAGACTACTAGGTCAACAGACTAGTCAGATCTTATGCTGAAATTTCATGTTTCATGGCTATAACTTCTGTTAAGTCAATGAGTACCTTTATACAAGCCCATGTCCTTATCCTTCTTTGAGACAATATCACCTGTCTCATTCACTTATAATTTTACATGTTTTTTTTTTGTTTTGTTTTTTAAACCGTCCTTTATATTACACCATATGATTGTATTAATTATCTTGCACAAACTGCTACGTCAACAGACTTGTCAGATCTTATGTTAAAATTTCATGGCTATAACTTCCATTAAGTCAACTAGTGCCGAAATACAACTTACATGTTTTTTTTTTAAAAAAAGTAATTTTTATTGCACCATATGGTCATGTAATTTCCTTTAGTCTTAATTATTTTTACACAGACTGCTACATCAACGGATTAGATAGGTCTTATACTGAAATTTCAAGGCTATAACTTTAGTTAAGTCAACAAGTACCTCTTATAGAACCCTATAATATTTTCCTTCTTTGAAACAATATCACCATGTGATTTGGCCTTGGTTAAGCCGTTATAGGAACCGTAAGGCACCACAGATTCTGTTGAAGGGTTTTTGGATTTCCTTTGTTGAATGTCCTACATTGGGTTTGGTTAAAAATTTGCGCTCGGTTTTGGAGTTTCCTAGTGTGGTAAAGGAGGTGGCTTTCGGCCGCATGGCTGGTCCATTTTCGGCTCCTCCTATGGCCAATTTGTGGGTGTCTCCATTGGGGGTGGTCCCCAAGAATGAGCCAGGCAAGTACAGGTTAATTCACCACTTGTCTTCACTCCTGTGCGAAGTTGTGTAGCGATTCCTACGTGTTGTTCGATGAGGCCATTCGAATGGCGAGGGCCACGGGTAGGGGTGCACTCTTGGCTAAGACTGGCGTTTTGGTGTCCCATTGGCAGTGGACAAGACTGAACGTTCATCTACGTATCTGAGTTTCTTAAGAAACGAGATAGATTCCATGGCTATGGAATGTAGGTTGCTGGCAGATACGTTATCTGACCTGAAAGGGGCAGCGGCAAGGATGCTGGGTCTTCGGGGGGGGTCAGCTTTGCTAGCTGCAATCGTTGTTAGAGAAGCTTAATTTTGGGTGCAGAGTGCACTGGCTGGGGTTCTTAAACCACGGTATTTTATCTATATCACTCGTCCCTTGTGGGAAGATCTGGAGGTGTGGGGGACCTTTTTGTATTTCTACAACGGGAGAGTTTATTGACACATGTGGTTGGGTCGGTGGGGTTTAGGGCTATCCTGGGCATGCGCTGGTTTGCCGGGGAGTGGCGGGGCTCACGAGAAATCTAGCATTTCTCGAGCTGTTTCCCATAGTGGAGCATAGTGGTGCTCTGGAGGGAGTTTCTGAAGGACAGGAGGGTGATATTTCACTGTGATAACCTAGGTGTGGTGCAGGCTTGACAGCCTCTTCCCCTCTGGTGGTTCAGCTTTTACGCAAGTTGGTGTAGCAATGTTTGGGTTTGAATGTAACAATGCATAATTCAGGTGTCAAAAATGTAACGACTGATGCGCTCTCGCTTTCAGTGGGCGGAGTTTCGAGCTACGCCACCTTATGTGGACGAGTCAGGGATCCAGTGTCCGGCAGACTTGTGGGCCCTTGGGCTGGGCAAGGGATGCAGTGGATTTGTAGGGGTGTGGGTTGAGTAGGTGTTTGAACGGGAGTGTGGTGGTTTCCACGACCATTGGGCTCAGCTACAGGGTTTGTTGTCCCTTATTTGCAGGTAGGCGGTTGTGGGTGTGTCTACTTCGTCGGCATCAGTGAGGTTGTTGGGACATAGTTTTATGTTCAAATTGTCAGGGCTTCCAGAGTGCACTAAGTCCGCAGATGATGGTTTGTACCTTGGAGTTTGAAGTTTGCTTCGGTTGTTGTTTTTGTTGGTGTTTTTTGGGGTCATGCATATTGGGGAGTTGGTTAGCCTTAGTAAGCATTTTGAAATTTGTCGTTCCAAAACCGAGATGTTGAGTAAGGGGATATAGGTCCGGCACTTTAGGGCACTGTGATGTGTGTGGGTGTTGGCAAACGCGTTACTGGTGCATCTGGACAGGCAGTTTTTGTCTGATTTCAGTTCATTAGGGTGTTTTAAAAAGTCTTTCGGGGTGTTGGTGCCCCCGAGCATAGAGTATGGAGGGCATTTGTTTCGGATTGGCTCGGCAAGGGAGACAGCTAGAGTTGGCTTGTCAGACGCATCAGTGTGGTGTATCGGGTGCTGACAATCACAGCGTTTGTGGTCATATGTTCAGCTGTTTATTGATGTGTTTTTTTGTTTCAGGTCATGCTTTGCCTCAGTTGTGGCTCATGGGGTATTTATTTTCTGGATGGAGAAACGGGCGGCGCTGTGGCAGGATGGCGAGCGGCTGGGGTTTTCTATGTTGGCGGCCAATTTTCTGGTTATGCATATGGAGGGGGGATGATTGGGGGCTGATCCCTGTTCGATCCTTGGGCTATATGATTAAAGGTTTTTCTGTGTTATTTCCTGGTGTGTGGATTGTATAGTAGGAGGTGATTGCCCAGAAGTATTGGCGTCAGCGGGTGTTGGAGCGGTCAAGGGTGAAGTTGAATAGGTAGATTTCTAGTTTTTTTTTGGAAATTGGTGGAGTGCCAGTTCGGCTTACAGTTTTTGAAAGAGATGCGGCCAACCTTTTCTGTAGTGATGGGGTGCATTTGAATGAGGTTGGCCTGGACCTTTTTAACTTGGCATAGCAGGAAGCGGTTGAACAGGCATGGCTTTGGGTCAAACAGCGGGGTTGGTGGCTGTCACGGTAACACCTTTAGGCTGAGGACACGTGGGGGTATATGAGTTTGGGAGGGGGCACTGGTGGCAGGGGCATACCTAGAATATTTGGCACCCGGGGCGGATCTGTATGTGGCACCACCCCACACACAAAAAAAAACGAGTGTTGTCAACTGGAAAAAATAGAAAACTAAAATAAAATCATGAATTAAGTTATTAATTTAAATAAATAATATTTACTGGACAGATATGGTACCGCGTAATTCCCACCACTATACACTGAGCCAGACATTGACGGTAGTGCAGCATAAACCCTATTACTATATACTAAGCCAGACATTGACATGTTAGGCCTCTGCCCCTTTAGCAGCCTGCATTTGCCACCGCTGCCCTGAAGCAGCCTGTCTGTGCCACTGCTGCCCCAAAGCAGCCTCCCTGTGCCACCACTGCCCCTGAAACAGCCTGCTTGTGCCACCTCTGCCTCTGAAACAGCCTGCCTATGCCACCTCTGCCCCCTGAAAAAGCCTGCCTGTGCCACCTCTGCCCCTGAAACAGCCTGCCTGGGCCAACTTTGCCCCTGAAACAGCCTGCCTGGGCCAACTTTGCACCCCCTTAATCAGCCTGCCTGTGCCACCTCTGCCCCCCTAATCGGCCTGCCTGTGCTACATCTGCCCCTCCTAATCTGCCTGCCTGTGCCACCTCTGTCCCCCTAATCAACCTGCCAGTGCCACCTCTGTCCCCCTAATCAACCTGCCAGTGCCACCTCTGTCCCCCTAATCAGCCTGCTTTGTCACCCCCCTAATCAGCTTGCCTGTGCCATTTCTGCCCCTAAACACTAATTTACTAACTTCATTAATTCATTCAATCACCCACTAACTAACATTCATTCACCAACTCACCTATTCTGTCCCCAGCAGCCCCTTACCTCTCTTTTGCTGATTTCACTGGGGCTGGCCGAGCATTATCTGAGCTGTGCAGATGTCTATGTAACCCAATGCCTGCCTAACGTGGGCCCACACCTTACTGCTATGGCGCCCGCGCACTGTATAAGGAAACTCTATTCCTGCCCATGTTCCTGCTCCCCCCGTGCGGGAAGAGTTGCGGGCCCGTGCTAGGCTGCCGTCAGGCCACCGGGCACCCCCCTGATGAGTGGCACCTGGGGCGGACCACTCCTCTTGCCCCCTTTTAGGTACGCTACTGACTGGTGGATTCCCAGGGAGACTCCTTACTTGCCTCCCAGTTCCCTCTTATGTCTAAGTAACTCTGTCTGGTCTGCCCTAACCAGACCCCCATGAACTAGCCAGCTATGTGGGCTTTACAATCCAAGAAACACTTGATGCGCCTGACCGGAATCTAGCCGCAAAGTCATGGAACTGTCCAGCGGCTAGGAACCATGCCGATGTCTTTTGAAGTTACATTAAGCTTGTGTTGGGAAACACTCAGTGTGGTTAGAGAGAGGGAGCTTGTTTGGGAACCCTGGTTTTATTACCATTCTTAAGGACCATGGTTTACCCAGTCGTGGCTATGGAACTCGGGCTCGGCTACTGCGCGGACTATTCCCGGGGAATTCTGATTCTGTCGCTCTGATGCTGTCGCTCAGGGTCTCAATGTCAGATCACGTCACTTTTTGGACCCTGAGCACTCCATTGGTACCCCGGGGATTGACACCGCTCCCTCTGAATCACTCGCTATTTGCTTTTTTTCCCCCAGTCTTGTTGTTACAAATCCTAATAGTCGTGTTGCTATTGACGAGTCCGGAAAAAAATGTAGGTTTTGCTATGGTCATTATTTTTTGTTGTTTTTTGTTTGATATAAACATACTGTCTCTGGGTTTGCTCTGTGAGACTTAGTTTGGTTTATATATGCTATGGGCTCGGCCTATGATGATTTGTGTGGAGGCCTCTGGTATATAAATTTTTTTGAAAATATCTAGTAAGTATTTTTGTAACTCATTGTGTACAGATTATGGAATTCCGCTGATTTTTATATTTTTCGCCGCCTATTCTCTGCATCTTCTTGCTTTTCTTGGAGTGAATCAATTTTACATTCTAATTCTGATATTTTCTTCTTAGTCTCTGCTAATTCAAATTCCACATTTTGTTCCAAGTTTTTGTTCATTCTCTCCAACTCACTCCATTTGCCCGCAAATGTGAGACGCCTCCCTCTTACGTTATCGCTCACCCTCGCTCAGCTCCATTTGACAGACACAACCCCCAGGAACAGCGATTGAATCCTTAACAAATCACACTTGATATCCTTTATTAACTTTGTGCCACATGCGGCAAACCATGCCATGAGGCTTGGCGAACAATTTCTGGATAAACGCCCTCCCTGCATAATCCCTGAAAATCCAGCCATCTGACCTGAACCGCTGCTGTGTCAAAACCCAACTGTCGCCCCTGCAGCCGAATCCCAGCCCTGTGTGAAGCCCAAAACACGTAAGAATGTCCCACTAGCCAGATTAAACAGCCTGGCAAACCTGCAAAAGAAGTGCAAAACCATAAAGTAAAACAAAACAACACTAACATTAGCACATTTTTTAATTTTTTTTTTAAACTATTTTTATTTTTTTCCATATTTTTTTAAATATTTTACTAATCACATGCTGATTAGAAAGCTGGGCTCAATTGACTTGCATGGTTGAATGCAGTACGCGCCGTCATCTTGAGAATGGCAAAATCACTTGCAGTGGCGGTTGTGACCCCTCTCCTGAGCGGGCACGGCGTGCCCTGGGGTGAGCGTTCAGCGACCCTTTTAAAAGGCGGATGGCAGATGTTGACGCCCCAGGGAGAGGCCAGACATGGCCCCTGATGCCATGTTGCTGTGTTGCTGAATGCCTCCACAGCAACAGCGTTTAAGCGAAAAAAGTGATCATAGATCACTTTCTAAGTGTCAGGTGTGTACCTGCCGGAAGCAGCCTGCTCCCGCTGTCCGCCTCCTTCACGGGCTTCGTCATCCGGAGCTCCCCTCCTCGCGGGTGCCGTGGTAGCGGGAACGCCGTGGTGGGGGGCAGCAGTGCTCCTATGCCACTTCCCTCAGCACCGGCTCCCTCACCTAACCTTAGGAGGGGTTGTACAGTGGGTGGATCTGCAGGCGTGACGCATGACGTCATGCCTGAGATCCTTATAAAACACCTGAACACCATCATGTCGGTGCTCAGATATTCTGTGCTCCTGTCCCTATCTACCTTATCTCTACCTTGCCTACTTGATTATCTACTGATCTTGCTTGTTGATTGCTGCCTGAACTTTGACCTCGGATTACCTATTGACCTTGCTTGTTGATTGCTGCCTGAACTTTGACTTTGAACTTTGCAAGCCCACAGCTCCAGTGCCGCTTATCGGGAATAATTTAAGCAATGTCATGTTTCTGGTGAGACCTGAATCAGCCCACTCCTGAGGCCACAAACCAGCAAACCATGCTGAACTGAAAATCCCTCCAAAACCAATAGCACCCAACTCGTGGGTCCATAACTCCACCTCACGATTATAAGCATTACCCGACATCCACATTGTTCTCCCATTGTAACTAGACAAAAAGGTTTCCCACACCGTCAAATCAGCCTTATGCGCCATTGTCATGAAAAGAGTCCGTATTCAGAGGCAACAAACGAAATGCAGCCTCTATATTTGTTACCTTTCGCCGGCGGGTCTGTCCAGGGAGCTCCTCTGCTGCCGTCCTCGGTGCTATGGAGGTGCACACACGTGCACGCTGTCATGGCGGCCAGGAATCCTTACCCAGCAACTGCATACGTCACGCTAGGGGGCGGGTCCTCCCGCTTTTTATCTGATTGGCTGATTATTGCCTGCAGCTGTTTGGCACTAGTGATGGGAAGTTCGGATCATTAAAGTGAATCGGATCATTTCGATTCGTTCACTGAAATGATCCGATTCATGATCCGGATCTTCGGATCACTCAGTGTGTCTGCACGGAGTTACTGTTTTCCAGTAACTCCGTGCAGGCACACTAACGATTGGCCCCGCCCCTTTTATTATGAATCCTCCCCCCTGCCTCCAGTGATGTCAATGAAGGCAGAGAGTCGTTCAAAGATTCGGATCTTACAGGGATCCGAATCTTACAGTGATCCGGATCACTGTAAGATCCGGATCATTGTAAGATCCGGATCATTGTAAGATCCGGATCATTGTAAGATCCGGATCTTTGAACGACTCTCTGCCTTCATTGGCATTCTAATCATTAAGAGAATGTCACCATACTGTTATAAATAAATACATTAATAATCACTGCCCCCAGGATTTACATTCCCCTTTACCTGCAACTGCACCTTAAGCTAACTTTATTAAATTAATTAAATTAACCCTCACCATTAAATTAACCCTAAACACCCCATCAACCATGACTGCCCTAAAATTAACCCTTAACACACCATCAACCATGACTGCCCCTAAAATTAACCCTTAACACCCCATTAAGCATAACTGCCCCAAATTAACCCTAAACACCCCATTAAGCATAACTGCCCCTAAATTAACCCTAAACACCCCATTAAGCATAACTGCCCCCAAATTAACCCTAAACACCCCATTAAGCATAACTGCCCCCAAATTAACACTAAAGACCCCATTAAGCTTAACTGCCCCTAAATTATCCTTAAACACCCCATTAAGCATAACTGCCCCCAAATTAACACTAAAGACCCCATCAACCATACCAATTTATTAGGTAATTTATCTGGAGTACATGCAATTAATTTAGGGGTAGTTATGGTTAATGGAGTATTTAGGGTTAATTTCAGGGGCCGTTATGGTTAATGGGGTCTTTAGGGTTAATTTCAGGGGCCGTTATGGTTAATGGGATCTTTACGGTTAATTTCAGGGGCAGTTATGGTTGATGGGGTATAAGGGTTAATTTTATGCTGATGACTGAGGGTTAATTTAATTAATTTAATAAAGTTAACTGTAGGTGCAGTTATAGGTAAAGGGGGGCAAACTCAGGGGAATCTAAATCCTGGGGGCAGTGTGAACATTATTAATGTATTTATTTATAAAAGTATGGTATCAGTAATATTCTCTGAATGATTCGAATCTCTGTAAGATTCGGATCCTTGTAAGATCCGGATCCCTGTAAGATTCGAATCATTCGACTCTTCGGTTCATTCGACTCTTCGGTTCATTCGACTCTTCGGTTCATTCGACTCTTCGGTTCATTCGACTCTTCGGTTCATTCGACTCTTCGGATCATTCGACTCTTTGAACGACTCTCTGACTCTATGAGTCATCGTTCCTATGAGAATTAATGAGCTGTAACCTGACCCAGAGTGCTCTGCAGATGACTCACAGCTCTAGGATCAGGTTACAGCTGCATGATGATTCACAGACTGAACCGCTACAAACGAATCGTTCAGTCTAGTGAACCGACTCATCCGGATCACTAAAAAGAACCGGATCAAATGAACGATTCGTTCATGATCCGGACATCACTATTTGGCACCAAATTTAAACCCACTGCTCACTCTAATCTGAGCCCTTGTGTGGTACAAACGTTATCACTGTCTCAGTGTGCTATATTCTGATTTACTGGTTTCCTGACTCCTGCTTTGTTCCTGACTACTCTTTGATCGCCGCCTGGATTGACTTTGGATTGCTTTTTTGACTTTGCCTGTTTGCTGCCTGCCTCGACCTTGGACTGTGACCTGTTTATGCTATTGGAACTTTCCTGCTGTTGTCCCACTATTCCTCCTGCTACTACCCGTCCTGATATCCTACCATTCTGCAAACGGGACCCGTCTCTCGTCGAATTGTTACAGTACACAAGGGCCATTTAATGGATCCCGCAGAAATGGATCAGCTGTTCCGGTCACAGGAGGCAAAAATGCAAGGACTGGATCATCGTATGGATCAATTGGCGCAAGCCCTGCAAACTCTCCTCACACGCACTGATCCGCTGGCAAGTACCGCTACTCCTCCTGTTAACCCACAAGTCACCACACCGCCCGCTGCGGCTATACCATTGCGCCTACCACCTCCACCTCGTTATGGAGGGGATCCCAACACCTGTAGAGGTTTTCTTAATCAGTGTGCGATCCAGTTTGAGCTAATGCCTTCTATGTTTCCATCTGACCGAGCCCGCGTCGGCTATATTATTTCACTCCTGACAGACCGAGCCCTAGCCTGGGCTTCGCCTCTTTGGCAAAAGGAGTCGCCTTTAATCAATGACTACCGAGACTTTGTGGCTACCATGCAAAGAATCTTCGATTTGCCAGGTCGTGAGGCCACAGCTTTTGCATCGCTCATGTCTCTCCAACAAGGCTCCCGTTCCTTAACAGACTACGCCATAGAATTCAGAACGGTAGCCGCTGAACTGGGTTGGAACAATGAAGCCCTAGTTGCTGCATTCATGCATGGCCTATCTGAGAAGTTAAAAGACGAATTAGCAGCCAGAGATGTGCCTGAGGACCTGGAGGATCTAATAACATTTGTATCCCGCATAGATCTCCGCCTCAGAGAGCGACAATCACAAAAGGAGAAACAAAGGAAACCTGTTATACGGCTAGCTCCCCGATTCTCCAACTCCACACCCCAGAGACTAGACCCGGAGGAACCTATGCAATTGGGTGCTACCTCCTTAACTGAGCAAGAAAAGTCTCATCGTCGCACTGAAGGCCTCTGTCTGTACTGCGGAGGTAGGGGACATTTCGCTAGATATTGCCCGAACAAGCCGGGAAACGCCCGCACCTAGGTAGGATCAGGGGACCTACTCTGGGTGTTCTTTGTATCTCCCCTGAGCACCAGATGAAACGCATGACGGTTCCAGCCTCATTATCTTGGGAAAACACCAGGGTAAACGTAGAGGTACTCATCGATTCTGGTGCTGCCGGTAATTTCATCGACTCCACGTTTGTTACCCGGTATAATATACCGCAGGTCAAGAGACATACACCACTGAGATTGGAGGCAATTGATGGTAGACCTCTAAGCCCTTCCACTGTTACCCATGAGACAGAGGCCATCTTCTTTCATGTAGGAGCACTGCATCAAGAGGTTATGAACTTCAATGTGATTACATCTCCTTCCTGTCCTGTGGTGATTGGATTTCCTTGGCTCCAGAAACACACTCCGACGATAGACTGGAGAACTGCTCAAATCGTGTCTTGGGGTGAGGACTGTCAAAAACGCTGTCTTTGTAAAATCTCACCCGTACACAGCGTCACTATCTCTCCTCTCTCCACCAGAATTCCGAAACCGTATCAAGCATTTGCGGATGTTTTCAGTAAGAAGGAAGCGGATCGCCTACCACCCCATCGTCCCTATGACTGCCCAATCGATTTGTTACCTGGAACCACACCTCCTAGGGGCAGGGTATATCCTCTTTCGAAACCAGAGAACGAGGCTATGGAAGCCTACATCAAGGAGAATTTGGAGAAAGGCTTCATCAGAAGGTCCACTTCCCCGGCAGGAGCGGGATTCTTCTTTGTGAAAAAGAAAGAGGGGGATTTAAGACCATGTATTGATTACCGTGGTTTGAACCAGATAACAATAAAAAACAAATATCCCATACCTCTGATTCCTGAATTATTTGACCGTTTAAAGGGTGCTACTATCTTCACAAAACTTGATCTCAGAGGGGCCTACAACCTTGTACGGATACGTGAAGGACATGAATGGAAGACCGCCTTCAATACCAGGTCAGGTCACTATGAATACCTGGTCATGCCATTCGGGCTCTGCAATGCCCAGGCAGTGTTCCAAGACTTTATTAATGATTGCCTCAGAGACTATCTCTCCCAATTTGTTTTAGTATATCTTGACGACATCCTAATATATTCACCAGATCTCCAGACGCATCGTCGGCACACTACCCTTGTTCTTCAAAGATTAAGGGAGAACGGACTCTATGCTAAACTTGAAAAGTGTCAGTTTGAGGTTTCCAAAGTTGCTTTTCTTGGTTACATCATCAGTTCGTCCGGTTTTGAAATGGATCCTACCAAATTGAATGCCATCCTTCACTGGCCTAAACCAGAAGGCTTAAAACCTCTTCAGCGATTCTTGGGCTTTGCGAATTATTATAGGCGTTTTATCTGGAATTTCTCACGGGTCGCAGCTCCTCTCACAGTCCTTACTAAGAAGGGGGCCGACGTACACAACTGGCCTAAAGAAGCATACCAAGCTTTTCAGAAGCTCAAAAAGGCGTTTACCTCTGCTCCGGTCCTGGTTCACCCTGACCCGTCTCTTCCTTTCACCCTTGAGGTCGATGCCTCAGAGAGCGGAGCGGGAGCTGTACTATCCCAGAGGAAATCTTACTGTAGTCCGCTACACCCATGTGGCTTCTTCTCTAAGAAATTCAGTTCATCCGAAAGGAATTATGATGTGGGAAACCGGGAACTCCTAGCCATCATACTTGCCTTGGAGGAGTGGAGACACCTCTTGGAAGGCACCACCATCCCGATAACCATCATTACAGATCACAAGAATCTATCCTATCTGAGCACAGCTAAACGCTTAAATCCACGACAGGCCCGGTGGGCACTCTTTTTGTCACGCTTTCAATACATCATTACCTACAGACCCGGCTCCAAGAATACCAAGGCTGATGCTTTATCCCGTCAACACGCTACTATCATGGAGGAGGAAGAGATCGAAAAAGAACCCATTATTCCAAGGAACAGGATACTGGCCATGGTTAAAACAACACTTGAGTCTCCTCTGATAACCAGACTCAAGGCTATGCAACACCATCTTCCTACCAACCTACCACAGGGAAAATTGTTTGTGCCCATGCGGGAAAGAATCCCTCTCATGTCTATCCATCATAATACTTTACCTACTGGACATCCAGGTGTTTCTCGAACCATTTCCTTGATCAAAAGATCATACTGGTGGCCTACCATGAATAAGGACATCAAGGAATATGTGTTAGCCTGCCAAGCCTGCGCCAGGGTGAAGACACCTCGCTCACTACCTTCTGGTCTGTTACAACCACTTCCTCTACCCGAACAACCTTGGACCCATCTATCGATGGATTTTATTGTGGACCTGCCGCCTTCCAATAGATATACTACTATTTTGGCTGTGGTCGATAGGTACTCGAAAATGGCTCATTTCGTTCCACTTCTTGCTTTACCTACAGCGGCAGCACTTTCTTCTATCTTCATAAGAGAGATTTTCTGATTGCATGGACTACCTAAAGAAATTGTCTCAGACAGAGGGAGCCAATTCGTGTCAAGATTCTGGAGAACGTTCTGCTCTGAGATGGGAATCAAGTTATCGTTTTCATCTGCCTACCATCCCCAATCCAATGGGGCAGCAGAGAGGACCAACCAATCACTGGAACAGTACCTACGCCTTTTTATTTCAGACCATCAGGACAATTGGTCCGATCTTCTTCCCTGGGCCGAATTTGCCTTCAACAATGCTACTCATGAGTCCACTAAAACATCTCCGTTCTTCTGTTGTTCCGGTGTACATCCACGTTTCCTACCTGACTCCTTCCAAATGAGTAACATTCCTACTCTGGATGACAGATTAGCGGATTTAAGAAGGACCTGGAATACAGTTCGGAAATCGCTACAGCGGGCTACCGAGAAACAAAAGAAACACGCAGACAAAAGAAGAGGTGGAACACCCTCATATCTCCCGGGTGACCGTGTATGGCTATCCACTAAGAACATTAGGTTGCGTGTCCCTTCATCCAAACTTGCCCCTAGATACATCGGCCCTTACAAGATCCTCAGACGCATCAACCCAGTGGCTTACGAGTTGCAACTGCCTCCAACTCTTAGGATACCCCGGGTATTTCATGTGTCCCTCCTGAAACCCCTTCACTGTAACCGGTACACCACTCTGGATCCTGTTCCGGATAAGGTCCAGGTTGATGGTCACGAAGAGTATGAGGTGCGTTCTATACTGGACTCCCGTTTCCACAGGGGCTCTTTACAGTATTTGGTCCATTGGAAGGGTTATGGACCCGAAGAACGTTCCTGGGTGTCGGCCAAGGATCTTCATGCCCCACATCTGGTGAAAGGTTACCATCGCCGCTTTCCTTCCCGTCCTGGTTGTGCCCGTCCGGAGTCCGGCCCTTGCGGAGGGGGTTCTGTTACCTTTCGCCGGCGGGTCTGTCCAGGGAGCTCCTCTGCTGCCGTCCTCGGTGCTATGGAGGTGCACACACGTGCACGCTGTCATGGCGGCCAGGAATCTATACCCAGCAACTGCATACGTCACGCTAGGGGGCGGGTCCTCCCGCTTTTTATCTGATTGGCTGATTATTGCCTGCAGCTGTTTGGCACCAAATTTAAACCCACTGCTCACTCTAATCTGAGCCCTTGTGTGGTACAAACGTTATCACTGTCTCAGTGTGCTATATTCTGATTTACTGGTTTCCTGACTCCTGCTTTGTTCCTGACTACTCTTTGATCGCCACCTGGATTGACTTTGGATTGCTTTTTTGACTTTGCCTGTTTGCTGCCTGCCTCGACCTTGGACTGTGACCTGTTTATGCTATTGGAACTTTCCTGCTGTTGTCCCACTATTCCTCCTGCTACTACCCGTCCTGATATCCTACCATTCTGCAAACGGGACCCGTCTCTCGTCGAATTGTTACAATATCCACCTTCGCCATCAGGGCAGCACACCCTGCATCCATCACCAATTTAACTACATTGTCAAAATAGGCATTAAACACCTTGCACAACTGCCTACCAATCCCAACATTAACTGATCTTCCTTTAGGGAAAGACAGATGATGGATCAGCTGATATTTTCCAGCCTCTCTTTTGAGCACCACTCCCACCACAACCAGATTATCAATAGGCACATCAAGAGGGCCAACCATACGGACCAACTCCACTTCCTTTTTTTATTTTCTCAGTCACTACCTGTGGATGCTGAATGGCTGACTTCAAATTTTTAGCAATAAAACCCTTCACCTCACCAGCACACGGAATCCTGAAATTAAAACGAAAACCTTCAAGTAAAACAGCTGCTGCCTGTCTACCTTTATACTTATTGAGCCACGGCACCATCTCTTCCACCCTCACTGGGGGACGGACCCTTGACATGCAATACCTAGCTTAGCACCCTTGGCTTTTTTGAAGCACCTGGCGAAAGGGTGCAATCCTGAGTACCCTAAGCACGGTGTCCTTACTTTCAGCCACAGAGCAATATCCTTCTGGTCCCACCTGATAGAAGGCCTGATAGCCTTCCTCTGGCGGAACTGTTCATTGTATCTAAGCAATGCCACCATACACCCTATAAGCCTCACTAATACTCTCCAAATAACAAAACAAAGCTGAACAATTCTCAGGATTCCTCTCTCCAAAAATACTAGCCATTATATGTTCTGGAAATAAGGCGGCATCGCCTCTTCTCCTCATCTTCTTTTTTGTTATCATCAACTTTAGAAGCCCTATCTAAGTTAAATTTCTCCAACGGCAGGAACGTAAACAAATTAACAAACTCACCCCTCCAAATTTTCTTGCAAACCTTGTTTCAAGTGAGCCCCCAAAGAGCCTTCATAACAGACATAGACTTCACATTTAGCCAAATCAGAAACCCGTGCTGCCTCCCTACCTTCCACTAAACCCACTTCTCTGGGGGGTTCACCTTGACCACCATTAAGCTGGACTGCCGGTACACCCTGAGCTTCTACCCTAGCCACCTCAGACACGCCACCAGCACCATAATCACTCCAAACTGCAAGCCCTTCTGACTGATGCATGAGAGGGGGCATAACACCCTCCTCACACCTCTGCATCAAATCCTTTAGCCCGGACAACAAGACGAAATGCAAACCCAATAAGTCACCCGGCGAAGCCTTGCGCAAGCCCAGCTGTCCCACATCGGCACCCCCCGCACCTACATCTGATATACCACTGACAACAGAAGCAGCAGAACGAAAAGAAGTAAGGAGGGAAGAACTCCGTAAAAACTCACTGGCCACTGCCAATCATGGGTCGTGCCGCTGTCTGAAGCACTGAGGCTGCACAAGCTTCCAAACCAGGGGCAACGGGGCGCTCAGGCTTTGGAACAGACTGCTGATCCCTGTCATCCAGATGCTGCTCTTCTGACACACTTCTCCCACTCCAAAACCAACGATATTGTGGCGCTTGTACATAAAAAGGGGGGGGGACACAATAGTGTAATACAATAAAATAGTGAGTGTAATGAAGCTATTACGTGGATGCACTCACAAACAAAAGTAGTACGAAAAGCTCTTCACGGGTTAAAGTTGACAATGTCTTTATTTCTTCATAAAATCTGTAGAAATTGACATAAAAACCGAAATAGTGCAATATCTTGAGATAATCCTAATCGCAAAGGAAAAAAATGCACTAACAGTCTTGATGGCATAACTGTTCAGCCTTTCCTATATCTGTTAATTTGTTGCTGTTGAAGAAGGCACTAACCAGGTAAAAATTCCTTCTTGATCCCAAATGGCAGTCAGATTTCTTCTTGGATCAATAAGCTGTTTCCCCATAATTAAAGATTATATCCCCGAATATTATGTTTTTCCAAGTATCCATCCAGTTGCTGTTTAAACGTCTGTACAGACTCCGATAAAACTACCTCTCCAGGCAGAGAATTCCACATCCTTATTGTCCTTACTGTAAAAAACCCTTTCCTCTGCTTTAGACTAAATCTCCTTTCTTCCAGTCTAAATGCATGACCACGTGTCCTATGCATAGTTCTGTTTATGAACAGAGTTCCACACAATGGTTTGTATTGGCCCCGAATATATTTATATAATACTATCATATCCCCTCTGAGGTGCCGTTTTTCTAAACTAAACAGATTTTAATTTGTTAACCTTTCTTCATAACTATAGTGCTCCATTCCTTTTATTAATTTTGTAGCCTGCCTCTGCACCCTTTCTAGTTCTATGATATCCTTCTTTAGAATAGGTGCCCAAAATTGCACAGCATATTCAAGGTGCGGCCTTATCATTAATTTATACAGAGGCAAAATTATATATTTTTTCCCACAAATTGATGCCCCTTTTTATACACGACAATACCTTACTGGCCTTAGCAACTGCTTACTGACATTGCACATTGTTGCCTAGTTTGTTGTCTATAACAATTCCCAAATCCTACCGTTTAGGGTGTAGGTTGCTTGTTCATTCCCTACCCCAAAGTGCATAACTTTACATTTATCTACATTGAATTTCATCTGCCATTTGTGTGCCCAGTCCCCCAGTCTTTCTAGATCCCTCTGCAGCACTGTAATATCCTGCTCGCACTGTATTACTTTACCTAGTTTAGTGTAATCTGCAAACACAGAAACATGACTTTCAACGCCTATTGCCAAGTCATTTATAAATATGTTGAATAAAATTGGTCCCAGAACAGAACCCTGAGGGACACCACTTACCACTTTTGACCAGCTTGAAAATTTACCATTTATAACAACTCTCTGTACTCTATCTCTAAGCCAATGTTCTACCCAAGAACAAGAATTTGTATCTAGACCAATTTCCTTCAGTTTGAATACTAACCTATTGTGTGGAACCGTGTCAAACACCTTGGCAAAATCCAAATAGATTACATCCACTGCAACACCCTGATCTACACTTCTACTTACTTCTTTATAGAATGCAATTAAATTAGTCTGACAGGACCTATGTTTCATAAAACCATGCTGATTTTTGCTAATAATACTGTTCTTCCCAATGAATTCCTGAATATTATCCCTAAACAGCCTTTCAAATACTTTCCCAACCACAGAAGTTAAGATCAAATGTCTATAATTTCCAGGCACAGAGATTGAACCCTTTTTGAATATAGGAACCACATCTGACTTCCTCCAATCCTCTGGTACAATTCCTGAAAGAAAAGAATCCCGAAAGATTAGAAGCAGAGGTTCCCTTATTTCCTGACTCAGCTCCTTAAGTACTCGAGGGTGAGAGGTTCCTCCTTAATATATACTGAGGAAAAATAGTTATTTAAAGTTTCTGCTTTTTCCTGGTCCTCCTTAACCAACACTCTCATCTCTGTTTTTAATGAACCTACATTTTCATTTTTTGGTTTTTTTTAGAATTTCTGTACTTAAATCATTTTTTGGGGTTAGTTTTGCTCTCTTTGGCTATAACTCTCTCATTTTCTAGTTTAGCCCATCTAATCACCTTTTTGCATGCTTTATTGACTTCCTTATATCTTATAAAAATAAAGTTCTGTGAGGCTCCAACACTATATAAGTGTCTCTCAACGCGTATCCGTAATAAAATTGCCTCGATCGATAAAATGGCAATAAATAAAATAAAAGTCCATATTCTCTGTGTATGTGTCTACATATTTTATGAAGAAATAAAGAGATTGTCAACTTTAACCCTTGAGGAGCTTTTCATACTACTTTTGTTTGTGCATCCACGTAATAGCTTCATTACACTCACTATTTTATTGTATTACACTATTGTGTGTTTTCCCCCCTTTTTATGTACATGCGCCCCAATATTGTTGGTTTTGGATTTGTTGAACATTTGAGGAAGTGTTTTATTTGGGCAGCAGCAGTACAGAGATTGGGAAGTATTTGTCTTTAATTTTTTCCACGTGTTTTGGTGTTTACTTTTTTATTATCTGACACCACTGCCAGGATGCTTGTTCAGCCTCTGCAGACGTCTGCCACCCACTCCAGCAATAGCAGCTACAGTTCCAAGACTGCAACTCCCATCACACCCAACCGACGCTACCGGCACTTCAACAGAGCCCTCACCAGCTTGCAAAGAAGGAGGGATCACCTCTTCTCCCAGCCAGTTTTGGTCCATCCCAGAAGCTGCAAGAGAAATGACACTGCAGGGAGGGGAAAGAGAAAGATCTCTCGCGAGATCAGGAAGTCATGGCATCTCGGGACTTCAGACGAATACTGGAACTCCTCCTTCTACTGCCGGCATCTACAAACATTGACGCCAGATCCATGTTATGGAGAGCTCTAGAGCACAGAAACAATAGCCCAAAATGAACTGCTATTCAAACTCTTGATAGAAGTAAATCAAAATTAATCCTGTGGTATATTTATAGCAGCTTGGGAAATCTTAAGAAACACGGCCAAAACATTTTAAGAAAAGTATACACTTTCCAATCTTCATATTCTAAGTGCATTGAGAGCTAGGGTACCCACTGTAATACTGACAATAGAACTTTTGGCACAGAACCTGTGCGACGGCCACTAACCTCTTGTGTAGAGGCATTTAATTGTATATCTTCTCAGATTACAAAATAGTCACAATAAACAGAAAAAAATATGTTTGAGGTTGGTCATATGAAATGCTCACTTTTTATATTGAGGTGAATAAGCCACAGCAGATACTAGCAATCCCAGGACAAAATGTTTGTATTGGAGGTAACTGGAGGTAATAGTTTTAAAATAACAATGTGTTCAAAATAAAATGGACTGTTGAATACTCTTTGGCCCTACTAAACACAGCTAAATATCCAGGAAAAACACTGTTATATAGATGTTTAGACTTCTTTGAGGCTCAAATCCCTCTTTCCTCCCCAAATGTCCCTCATTTCTAGCAGCATAATGTTTAATGGATATTAGTGTTCTATGATTAAGAACAGTGTGTGTATGTGTACATACCTAACTACCACTTGATCCTCTTGCCATGACTCTAACAGTTTCTTAAGACCATAAAGTCCCTCCTGTGCTGTCACGGAGCTGGATGGTCCGACCGACTACCTCAGATGATTTGTGCTCCCTTAGCCTGGGACAACACACTCTTTCCCTGGTTTCCCAGTCACTAGACGAGACTCAGTATAAGGTATAAACAAAATGATGACTGCTTTATGTTTCACACACATGGCTGTTTTTTCTTCAAGTTATTGGCAATAGTTACAAGTAGCGTTTTGCTATTTCAAAACCATTTTTGCCAATGCAATTTATCTCATCAAACCATATATTTTTGAAAATTAGACACACCAGGGTATTTTAAATGCTGGCATTTTAACCCTTTCAATGCACTAATTCTACCATCAGCCTTTTTCACACACATTGTGTGTGAAGTCATTCAGGTGTGAAGTCACCTCTCCTGGTATATGTCACTGTCAAACAACACCCCAATATGTGTTCAGTAATATCTCCTGAATACAGTGATACCCCCCATGCATGGGTTTGTTGAGTTATTTGGGAGGTAAAGGGCCACATTTGTGGCGTGTGCATTTTCTGGAATTTGGACATCTGGTCAGTCTGTGCCCATGTCCTATATTCGGGACATCTTTGAAGCCAGCCAATTTGATTTACCCCATCAAATCATAAATTTTTTTAAACTAGGCACCCCATGGGCGATTCAAATTAATCTCATCCTTTGGCTTTCAATACCACCTGTATGCTGATGACACCCAGATCTATCTATCCTCTTTTGATCTCTTCCTCTGTCTTAGATCGTGTAACTAACTGTCTCGACCTGGACGTCTGCATGTTTCCTGAAACTCAATCTCTCCAAAACCGAACTTCTCATCTTCCCTCCCTCCAATGCTAAGATTCCCCCATCAGTTCCCCTCAATGTTAATGATGCTATCATCGCCCCGTCTCCTCATACCCGTTGTCTTGGTGTCACCCTTGATTCTGACCTCTTACTTTCAAAGCCCTTCACAGCAGTTCCTCCTTTGATTTCTAGCTCTCATGTACGCTTACAAGCTGCCTCTGGAATGCCCCCCCCCCTTTGCGTCTTTCCCCCTGCCTTTATTCCTTCAAAAAATCCCTCAATCCCGTATAAAACAATAAATAATAATAATAATGCTTTTATACAAGTTTTATAAAAATATAGCACTAATTGTAGGACTTGCTCATAAAAATCTTTTATATATATATATTTTTTTTATTTTTTACTTTTTTATGACAGTGGGGGATTATTTTGACATGTTACTATTTTTTAAATATTTTTTTTATTTTTCTAATCACATTGTGATTAGTGAGCTGGGCTCCATTGACCCGCATGGTTGACTGCAGTATCTGCATTCAACCTGCAGGGGGAGCTCGAGAGTTCTCAGGAGGCTCTGTGAACTCATTGATCTGACAGTTGGCGCTTGTGGTTGCTATTCGGAGCAATCACAAGGTGATCGGGGTAGGAGGCTATGTTACCGACACATTTCAGCAACACATTTGCCGATCGCTTCGTAAGCATTGTTTTAGCCGGCTGTTTTTGATGATTGGTTTGGCGGCGGCCATTTTATTTCGGGGGAGGGCTTTCCTCCCATGATCCACGGCCAGCCTTACTTGTGAGACTTCCGTGGATCCTGCAAAGCGCCGATCGCGGCAAAAACGGCAATGCCGGTAATTAACAGCAGCCCGTACATGTACATGCTTTGTCGTGAGGGGGCTAGAAAGATAGTAGTATTTTCAAGTTGACCCAGGGAGTAATCTATGGAATCAAGAAAGATTTTTTTCCCTGTATTGGCATAATTAGTAATTGCCCCAAGTAGGGTTTCTTTGCCTTCTTTTGAACTTTATAACTTTAGAAGTGGGTATGTGTGAAAGGTTGAACTTGATGGGCTGAAGTCTTAATTGCTGTTATCAGTAGAAGGTCATCTTTAGACAGATTACCCCAAATAAAGTGAGTGCGAGGAAGCCAGAAGTGAAGATGGATACAGAATAGTTTGCTCCCACAATCAATTGAAGAAAGATGAAGCTCAGAAAACACAGACAGATGCGTACAAAGACAAACCTAAAGGGCAAAGGGACTGGCACAGACAAGCAAAGTTATCTCAGAGGGTTTAAAGATAATCCTCAGAATTCCAATGGAAGCTGAAAAATTAAGCACTACAAAAAAAATGTCTTTACATATATAAATCGTTTAGTTTGTTGTTAAAATATAGAATGTGTGCCTGTATATATATATCTATATACTGTCTTGGTTCGGATATAGGCCGCCCCCGCATATAGGCCGCACCCTAAAAGTTAGGTGTTTTTTAATGAAAAAAGTTTCTGCCCCCCCCGAGATATGCTGCCACTCTGTCCCGAAGATGTACACCCCCGAGATATGCTGCCACTCTATCCCCGCCGAGATATGCTGCCACTCTAACCCCCCCAAGATATGCTGCCACTCTACTTCCCCGAGATATGCTGCCACTCTGTCCCCAAGATGTCCCCCCCACCAGACTTATCGGTGCAGACTCCGCGGGGTCTTGCGGGGCCGGTGGGGGACATCTACACATAACACTTACTCAACGTACTCAAGATTGTTCACGCAGACGTTCACCGGCAGCGGCGATGCGAGCAGAAACAACCTCCGCTGCCGGCACGTCTGCAAGATGTGCTTTAAAAAGCTCCCTTGCCGGGACTCCCTCTGTGGGAATTCCCGGCAAGGGAGATTGTTAAAGCACATCGTGCAGACGTGCCGGCAGCGGAGACTGTTTACGCGCATCGCCGCTGCTGGTGAACGTCGGGATGTCCTGATGAAAGTCTAAACGTTGATTAGAAAACTGCAGTTTCTCGAGTGATTATTTAAAGAAGTCCTTGGAGTGCCGGTAACTATTTTTGGATGTTATATATATATATATATATATATATATATATACAATTATTTCCAAATTCTGATTTTTACAAAAAACAATGTAAATCAATGTAAATCAAATTGGTCAACAAATGTACATCTTTCTAAATTAAAACAGAGGCTTAAATTGCATATCTGCTTAAAGGCAATTTGCTTGAAAGGCAGGTATCATAGGAAAGAAAGATGTGTGTGTGAAAAACAGGTGGAGGTAATATGCCAAACGACAGGTATTCACCTATTCATTTAACTTTGAGGTCTATCACCTAGATACAAGTCATGTTATGCTCAGACAACAGTTCTAAACACACATCTCACTTAGGTAAATATTGTGGATTATAACAAGAAAAAATGTACCTACACTGCTAAAAGGATCATAAACACTCCTAGAATTTTCACATAACCATTAATTACCTAGAATCTGTCCAAATTTAGGGAAATCTATCTGAAACATGTAAATGACCTACACAAAGGGGTAACCACACTTTATTTCTGGAATTCTGTGACTTTGGGAATGTAATTTATTAGGGAATGGGTTATAAACTCATACATTCAAATGATCGAGATGGGGGTTCTACTTCAGTTGTCTAAGGTAAAGACAAATAAGTCGATAGGGAATGATGCGATACACCCCAAGTTATTAAAAGATCTTGGTGGTGTACTAGCAAAACCGTTAACAGATTTATTTAATGAATCGTTGGTAACAGGAGTCGTCCCAGGGTATTGGAAATTAGCGAATGTTGTGCATATTCACAAAAAAGTCAGTAGGGGGGAGTCTGGCAACTACAGGCCAGTAAGTCTTACATCTGTAGTGTGGAAATTAATGGAAACTATGTTAAAGGATAGCATTATTGAACATCTGAAGTTACATGGGTTTCAAGATCAAAAACATCATGGGTTTACCTCAGGAAGATCATGCCAAACTAATCTCATAGATTTTTTTGTTTGGGTGACTAAAGTAATTGGCATTGGCTGAGTGACAGAAAACAAAGGGTTGTAGTCAATGGCGTATATTCAGAGCAAGGTCCTGTTACCAATGGGGTACCTCAGGGATCTATACGTGGACCCATTCTTTTAAATATTTTTATTAGTGATCTTGCAGAAGGTCTTGATGGAAAGGTATTTCCTTTTGGTGACGACACTAATATTTGCAACAAGGCTGATGTTCCTGGAGCGATAAGCCAAATGGCAAATGATTTAGGTAAACTGGAAAAATGGTCAGAGCTGTGGCAACTGATATTTAATGTGGATAAATGCAAAGTTATGCATCTGGGGCAAAGAAACCCAAGGGGAGTATAGAATATTTCATACTGTCCTAACCGCAACATGTGAGGAAAGGGATTTAGGGGTAATTATTTTTGAGGATTTAAAGCTAGGTAGACAACGCAATAGAGCAGTAGGACATGCTAGCAGAATGCTTGGTTGTATAGGGAGAGGTAGTAGAAACAGGGAAGTGCTCATGTCGTTGTACAGAGCACTGGTGAGACCTCACTTGGAGTATTGTGTACAGTACTGGAGACCATATCTCCAGAAGGATATAGATATGTTGGAGAAAGCTCAGAAAAAGGCTACTAAAATGGTTCATGGATTACAGGATAAAACTTAGCAGGAAAGGTTAAAGGATCTTAACATACAGCCTGGAAGAAAGAGGTGACAGGGGGGATATGATAGAAACATTTAAATACTTAAAGGGAATAAACAAGATACAGGAAGAGTTTATTTAAAAGGAGAAATACTACCACAACAAGAGGACACAGTCTTAAGCTAGAGGGGCAAAGTTTTAAAGGAAATATTACTTTACGGAAAGGGAAGTGGTAGATGTTAACACAGTGAAGACATTTAAGCAAGCATGGGATAGGCATAAGGCTAAGCTAGATATAGGATAACAGGGCCGTAGGAAGGATGAGACGAGAGAGGCATTCGCCTAGGGCGCAGCTGTGAGGGGCCGATCTTCTATCTTCCATCCTGTGGTGGGAACGCGAGGTCTGTCACTCCAAGCCTCTGCTTTAGTGCTCCTTCATTACTACGCTCCGGCCAGGATATGACGTCACCCCGGCACTCTGCATCAATAGCCGGCGCATAGTGATGAGACCTGGAGTGACAGACATCGCACTCCCACCACAGGATGGAAGATAGAAGATGATGGATGATGATTGAAGATGATGGAAGATGAGAAAAGTAAGAGATGGGGAGAAAGGGCTGTGTATATGTGTGTTTGTAAGCGGGTATGTGTGTAAGGGCAGTGTGTGTATGGGCAGTGTATGTGTAAGAGCAGTGTACATATTTGTGTGTTTGTAAGATGGTGTGTGTGTATATGTGTGTGTGTAAAGGCAGGGGAGTGTGAGGGTAGTGTATGTGTATACTTGTGTGTATGGACAGGGGTCTCCATACATACCTTGGTCTAATCTCAACTATATGTTGCTTGACACTACACTAAAAAAAGACATAACCCGAGCAAGAGTTACATACTAAACTCTGCCTAACCCAAATAAATAACATTTGGTGAGATGTAGCAGTCCAGTTATTTAGATAGGAGTTAGAAAAGAGGTAAGTTGGTACTACCGATGAATAGAGTGTTGCGTAACTAGAGCAGCTGATGGCAATAGGTGGTCCAATTACAAGAGAATATGAAGTGGGTGGTGCATTCCTTGCAGGAACGCATTAGATGGCAGGCTTGTATGTTCTGGCAGGGAGGTCCCTTGCCTCCTCTCATCTTGGGTAAGAATAGAGTGGTACACTTGATTCTTGCCTTCCGCCGAGACCAAATGAATTTTAAAAAACAGTGTCTGGATCAATGCAAAGATGGGTATTGTCTGGAAGAGGTAGAGGAGCCTTGGTAGAGCATTCATTTTTAAAGCATTGATTCTAAGGTACCATGAAACAAAGAGAGGGGACCAGTATGTATATGTTTTTGCAGCTTTGTTAACATAGAAACATAGAAAGTGATGGCAGATAAGAACCATTAGGCCCATCCAGCCCAACCTCTGAGTACTTTCCTTAGTACCTGGCCTTATCCTATATCTAGCTTGGCCTTATGTCTATCACATGCTTGCTTAAATGTCTTTACTGTATTTACATCTACCACGTCTGCTGGAAGGCTATTCCATGCGTCCACTACCATTTCCGTAAATTAATATTTCCTGATGTTACCTTTAAACCTTTGCCCCTCTTGCTTATGACTATGTCCTCTTGTTGTGGAAGTATTTCTCCTTTTAAATAAACTCTCTTCCTTTGTCTTGTTGATTCCCTTTAAGTATTTAAATGTTTCTATCATAGCCCTCCTTTCGCCTCTTTCTTCCAGGCTATATAAGATCCTTTAACCTGTCCTGGTAAGTTTTATCCTGTAATCCATGAACCATTTTAGTAGCCCTTCTCTGAACTTTCTCCATCATATCTATATCCTTCTGGAGATACGGTCTCCAGTACTGTACACAATACTCCAAGTGAGGTCTCACCGGCATCAGCACTTCCATCCTTCTACTGCTAATACCTCTCGTTAAGAATGGTGGCAAGTTGTATTGACATGTACGGTCATTGGTGAGCCATATACCCAGGTACTTCAGTTTTCCCTTACACCACTTGTTTGGAAAAGATGGCACTAAGAGGAGTTCCTCAGATGTGTGTAAGTTTATGTTGAGGATCTCTGGCTTCATATAGTTGATTTATAAGTTCACAGTGTCATACATTCAAAACCCCTGTTATATAATTAGAAGAGATATTCACGGTTTGGTGATGATGAAGAGGAGGCCTTGTTACACACCAAACCTACACACTTGTAGTCCTGGGATGTCTACTTTCCCATGTACGGCCTCCATGAAAGGCTCTAGGGACAGGACAAATAGCAGTAGCAGAAAGGGGACATCCCTGTCTGGTCCCGTTAGAAAGAAATAGAACAGTCAGGACACCATTTATCCTCAAATCCACCATGTCTCAAATTTAGGGGATACAGAATTGTTGTCTTTGTTTGTGTAGGGCCTGGGTTAGGTATTTTTCTGGTTTGTTGCTGTGCTCATAGTATAGAGCTTTGCAGCTTTGTGAACAGGATTGTGGCACCTTGGCCACTCAGTTGCTAATGAAGACACCCCTGATTAGACAGCCTTGACTGTGCATATCTGAGCTTGCTTTTTGTGTATGTTCAGCCCACTAATGTCCACTGAAATTATGTTGAGGTTAGCCATCGGGTATTGTGGAGCATCTTGTGCTTGTGTTACGTGCCAGTCATCCCTCTGGGACGTGGGCCTAGGCATGGGATGGAAAAGATGGTGGAGATACAGGATGAGGAGGAAATGGAATATGTGAAATCAGTAGTGGCTATCAGCCAATGGGTTAAAAAGCAGCCTCTGCTTAGAGGGTGAGGCCCCAAACCCCAGCTAATATAACAAGGATGCCCAAGATGGGGGTGACTGTCAACCTGCGGAGAGGCTGATACAAACAACTCTTGAGTAGGTGAGCATGGCTTTCACCACCCAGATCTATCATGCAAGCAATATATTTCTTGATCAATGTGCAATCTGTAATAAAACAAACATGTATTTTAAATATCATGGAACATGAATACAAAAAGTGTCATTAAAAAAAACAGAGAGTCCCTTCTGGGTTGTCAGCAAGTTTCAGTCATCTATTACTATGCCACCTCATCAGTCTAATTAATCTCAGTAGCGTTAAGATGCCCTCATGTCGGTTCGTGGCTAGTTGTAACATCCTGTACAGCAGGGGATATATGTCCCCTTAAGTATAATTAACTTCTTAATTGGAGCCTAAACACCACCTATTGATCTGTCACATCACTCCAAATGGGAGCTGGCAGTGTCCCCTACTCATCACCAAAGGCCACTTCTGGGTGAATTGCAGACCAAGTTGACATCCCATACAATTATTGTGTTTGAACACAGGTGTAAGTCATATGAGGCATAAGGGGCCATTTGAAATGTGAGATCTGAGAGGTCAGGCCCCTCAAAGGACCAGAACCTGGTCTATCTTGCATTCTTCAGGATCACCTCCTTTAGATGGAAGTCAGCTATTTGACAAATAACGTCTCCGGAGGATGGACCCTAAGCCACGGGGCTGTATGCGATCTTTCTATCTTGAGTCCCTGGGTCCATCCCCTAAGTCATTGAACAGGTGATTGGTCAGGTTCCTGCAGGAGGCTGGGCCTTGGGGGGACTGCTAATTCTAATATTAAGCCGTCTTCTCCACTTATCCAAGTCTTTCAAGTGGTGGCGATAGTCTGCCAGGCAAAATGAATGTTAAGAGATCTTCACCGCGTGGGAGATGTTTTGTGTTTCCTGTGCCATATTGCATTCCTACTGGGCAACACATCACTCAAGGCCCATTAGGTCTTTTCTCAGTCACAATCTTATCCCTAATAGTTTGTTTAAGATCTGTGATTTGGGTGCTCTTTCCACAGAGTAGACACTTGTCAGCTTAGGAGCCCCCATTGTCTGAGTTGAGTGCATATCAAGCCTTCTATGTCCTTTGTGCTGCGGGGAGAGGAGGCATCTTGCTTCTCTGATGGTTAGTAATCATAGTCTGCCGGGGGGGAGGGGGGCGAAAGTATTTAAACAAAGAGGCAGATACCGATCTTCTTCTGCCTCCTGGAATTAGGGCTATTGTGCTTGTTCTTTTATGCTAGCCCATGATTGAACATGGACATATTGCATATGTGCTCATATGTGGAACAAGTAGAGTACTTTAATATGTATTCTTCTATAGTTGGAGAGTTAGGTGACTTCTTAATTCCCTACATAACTGTGCTTAACCCACTTTGGAGATAGTGAGTTGTAATACTCTAAATGTGTTAAGGTAGTTGCAATTTGAGTATAACAAATCTAACAGGATAATTTGAATAAGTGAAGATAATTTTATCCATTGGTTATTAAAGTGGCCCTCACACTACCTGAATGCTGCCCAGGATAAATCCTCCGTTATTTCTTGTCTAACAGATTCAGAAAATATAACAATTGGTAATAGCCATATACACCAATAAACCTAGGTCAATCTAGTTTAATTTACACTAGGATTTTATAACAATTGCACGCTTTAAAGTTCACCATAGTTTTAAAACTTTAAAAGTTATTTGGTGTAGGATGAGAAACATCCTACATCCAAAAAAAGTTCTTGAAATCATTATAAATGAAATGAAAACCAAATGTCTTATGATTGCATTAGACAGCTAGACATTGGTAGAATTTGAATAGAAAATGTTCTTTGCATAGTAAAATTTCCCGAGCAAAAATTATGGTGAGAATTGTATGCAAACAACTTGAAGTTTGCATGGGAACTTTTTTCTGAAATTTATTTCCTCAAATTGACATTTTCTCTAACAAAAAATGTTCTATTATTATGCCAATGTTCATCGATTTTCACAAAATGCAAGGTTACATACAGCCATGAAGGGTCTGTGGATCTCATCCATGATTTGTTCTATTTTCTGAGCTGTCCTGCTTTTTGTTTTGTTTAGGTGTAATATCACCATTTCTAGTGATAACTGGAGGTCACAGATCTTTGCCAATTGGAGGAATGCCCAGACCTGTGAACAAATACATTCAATGTCCATGCATTATGCCTTTGTCTGGTTGGGAACATTTCAGACAATTGCTTAATTGAAGGTATATAGGCCTTATGTGCAAACTTAAATGCAATTTCTGCATAAGATGCCATAGGAGTGAAGGGAAACATTCAGTCCCAGCATTTTGTGTTTGTTCTGTAGCTTACTCAGGCTGGTTCACGGCTGTTCCAGAGAAATAAGTTAAATTGTTTGTTGATTTTTTAAGTGTCTCCTGGTGGTATGAGTAATGGCAGCTGCTTTATGGGATACAGTAGTTTCGGGAAGCTGACCTTCTTAATCAGGTGCTCCCTTCCCGGGAGGGATAAGTGCATTGGTTTCCAAACTCTCAGTTCTCCCAACACGGTTTTGATTGTTTCCACGTACAGTATCTCACAAAAGTAATATGTAAGAAATTACACTCTGCTGCAATGTAAAGTAGTTAGTGTACAGCCTGTATAACAGTGTAGATTTGCTGTCCCATCAAAAGTAACTCAACACACAGCCATTAATGTCTAAACCTTGGCAACAAAAGTGAGTACACCCCTAAGTGGAAATGTCCAAATTAGGCCCAGTTTACCCATACAGCGGTTTTACAGGACAGGTTCCACTCAGAACAGGCCTTGCCATGGTCGACCAGAGTTGAGTGCACATGCTCAACATCATATCCAGAGGTTGTCTTTTGGAAATACTCGTATGAATGCTACCAGCACTCATACAAGTGCAAAGGTTGAAGGGGCTGCACACTGCATCAAATTGGTCTGCATGGCTGTTGTCCCAGAAGGAAGCCTCTTCTAAAGATGTTGCACAAGAAAGCCCACAAACAGTTTGCTGAACACAAGCAGACTAAGGGAAGGAGGAGTAGATAGTGAAAAGGGAAGGAGAGGGGGTAGATAGTGAGATGGGGTAGATAGTGAGAAGGGAGGGAGAGGGGGTTGATAGTGAGAAGGGAGGGAGAGGGGGGTAGATAGTTAGAGGGGATAGATAGTGAGGGGGTAGATAGAGGGGGATAGATAGTGTGAAGGGAGAGAGGGGAGGGAGAGGGGATAGTGAGTGAGAAGGGAGGGAGAGGGGGTAGATAGTGAGATGGGGTAGATAGTGAGAAGGGAGGGGGTAGATAATGAGAAGGAAGGGAGAGGAGGTAGATAGTGAGAAGGGAGGGGGTAGATAGTGAGAAGGGATGGAGAGGGGGTAGATAGTGAGATGGGGTAGATAGTGAGAAGGGATGGAGAGGGGGGTTGATAGTGAGAAGGGAGGGAGAGGGGGTAGATAGTTAGAGGGGATAGATAGTGAAGGAGTAGATAAAGGGGGATAGATAGCCCCTTAAAAAGTAATGAGGGAGACGTTATAGATGGGGATCAGGAAAAAGCGAATCTATTAAATATATTCTTCTCTGCTGTATTCACAGAGGAAAATGAAATGCCAGGTAATATACAGCAGGATGAGATAAATGCCCCAGTACATGTCGCCTGTCTAACCCAGGAAGAAGTGCAGTGCCGCCTAAAAAAAATCAAAATAGACAAATCACCAGGTCCAGATGGCATTCACCCCCGCGTTCTAAGGGAGTTAAGTAATGTAATAGACAGACCCCTATTTCTAATATTCAAGGACTCTATAGTGACCGGGTCTGTTCCCCAGGACTGGCGCATTGCAAATGTTGTGCCAATATTCAAAAAGGGGACCAAAAGTGACCCGGGGAATTATAGGCCTGTTAGTTTAACTTCTGTTGTATGTAAACTGTTTGAGGGTTTCCTAAGAGATGCTATTTTGGAGTATCTCAATGAAAATAAATGTATGACTCCATATCAGCATGGGTTTACAAGGGATCGGTCCTGTCAAACTAACCTGATCAGCTTTTATGAGGAGGTGAGCTCAAGACTGGATCGGGGAGAATCGCTGGATGTCGTATATCTTGATTTTTCCAAAGCATTTGATACGGTGCCACATAAAAGGCTGGTACATAAAATGAGAATGCTTGGGCTGGGGGAGAATGTGTGTATGTGGGTAAGTAACTGGCTCAGTGATAGGAAACAGAGGGTGCTTATTAATGGTACATACTCTGAGTGGGTGACTGTTACTAGTGGGGTACCACAGGGGTCAGTTTTGGGTCCTATTCTTTTTAATATATTTATTAATGACCTTGTAGAGGGATTGTATAGTAAAGTATCAATCTTTGCAGACGATACTAAGCTCTGTAGCGTGGTTAACACAATAGAGGACAGTGCACGATTACAAATGGATCTGCATAGGTTGGAGGCTTGGGCTGGGATGTGGCAGATGAGGTTCAACACGGATAAATGTAAGGTTATGCACATGGGGAAGAAAAATCCAGGCTGGGAATATGTATTAAATGGGAAAACACTGGGGACGACTGACATGGAAAAGGACTTAGGAGTCTTGGTTAACAGTAAATTTAACTGTAGCGACCAGTGTCGGGCAGCTGCTGCTAAGGCAAATAAAATCATGGGGTGCATCAAAAGGGGCATGGATGCCCATGACAAGGAAATAATTCTACCATTGTACAAGTCACTAGTCAGACCACACATGGAATACTGTGTACAGTACTGGGCACCAGTGTACAAGAAAGATGTAGTGGAACTGGAGAGGGTTCAAAGACGGGCAACCAGAGTAATAAGGGGAATGGAAGGACTGCAGTACCCAGAAAGATTATCAGAATTAGGGTTATTTAGTTTGGAGAAAAGACGGCTTAGGGGGGACTTAATAACTATGTATAAATATATAAGGGGGCAGTACAGAGATCACTCCCAGGACCTATTTATACCCAGGACTGTATCTATAACAAGGGGACATCCTCTACGGCTGGAGGAAAGAAGGTTTCTACACCAGCACAGACGGGGGTTCTTTACAGTAAGAGCGGTGAGACTATGGAACTCTCTGCCAGAGAAAGTGGTAATGGTAAACTCAATAAAAGAGTTTAAAAGGAGCCTGGACGTGTTTCTTGAAAGCAATAATATCACAAGTTATGGATAGTAGATTAATAGGGACAGAACGTTGATCCAGGGATTTATTCTGATTGCCATATTTGGAGTCGGGAAGGAATTTTCCCCCTGGTATGGGGCAATTGGCATCTGCTTCATAAGGGTTTTTTGCCTTCCTCTGGATCAACACGGTAGGGACACAATATGTATATAGGTTGAACTTGATGGACTTTGGTCTTTTTTCAACCTTATGAACTATGTTACTATGTTACTATGTTACTATGTTTGTGTGAAGGGAAAGAGGGGAGGGAGAGGGGGTAGTGAGTGAGAAGGGAGGGAGAGGGGGTAGATAATTAGAAGGAAGGGAGAGGAGGTAGATAGTGAGAAGGGAGGGGGTAGATAGTGAGAAGTGAGGGAGAGGGGGTGGATAGTGAGAAGGGGTAGAAAAGGGGGAAAGGTAGATAGTGAGAAAGACTGTAGTAAGAATAAATGAATGTGTGGATGCATTGTGTGAATGGGTGAGAGAATGAATGTGTGGATGAATTGTCTGAATGAGGGGGATAATGAGTTTGTGAGAATGCATTAATGAATGTGTAAATTTGTGTGAATGAGTGAGAGAATAAATGATTGTGTGAATTAATTATGTGAATGAAAGTGTGAATTAGTGAGTGACTGTAAAAGTGTATGTGTACGATCGATGTATAATTCATTTGTGTAAAGGTAAAGATGGCACAAGCAGGATGTTTGAGCCTTGGGGACCAAGATGACACAGGCAGGGTGTTCATGGGACAAAGATGGCACAGGCCGGGCTGGTTGGGAACAAAGTTGATTCATGCTGGGCTGTTTGGGGACAAAGATGGTAAGTCCTATGTGTGTAATATGGGTGCTGGTCAGGTTCTATGTGGGCAATGTGGGCACCAGGGCTGGCCTTGGGTTGTGCAACCTATCATCTATGCATGTAGTTTTATCTCTACCTTTATTGCTGAGTTTTTATGTGATTTCCAGTTGATCTATACCTGCAATGCTATGTTTCCATACATAATTATTGTATACCTGCAAAAACAGGATTTGTATGTCTGATTCTATGCCTCCAGTGTTGAGTTCACATGTGAACAATAATAATAACAATATTAATATATATATGTGATTGCTAACAGCAATCACACTCCTATCATGCCCAGGCAACCAGTACATGCTAGAACCTGGACATGATAAGGAGTGTGATTGTTGTTAACAATCATATATATTAATATTGTTATTTAATTTTTTGTCCTATTTTTGGTGTGTTACTTACTTTAAATAAAAGTGTGAGATTTTTTTTTACGGTGGGGGGGTCATATTCGGTTTCGGCCAGGTAAATGCTGCATTTTCGGTTTCAGTCCAGAATTTTCTTTTCGGTGCAGCATAACTCCTATCACTATATACTAAGGCAGACAATTAGGTGGTAGGCCTACACCACATCAATGTTTGGCTTAGTATATAGTGATAGGAGTTATGCTGCACTATTGTCAATGTATAGTGATAGGGATTATGCTGTACCACCGTCAATGTCTGCCTCAGTATATAATGATAACAGTTATGCTGTACCACTGTCAATGTCTGCCTCAGTATATAGTGATAGGTGTTATGCTGTATCCCGTCAATGTCTGCCTCAGTATATAGTGGTAGGTGTTATGGTGTACCACCGTCAACGTCTGCCTCAGTATATAGTGATAGGTGTTATGCTGTACTACCGTCAATGTCTGCCTCAGTATATAGTGGTAGGTGTTATGCTGTACCACAGTCAATGTCTGCCTCAGTATATAGTGGTAGGTGTTATGCTGTACCACCGTCAATGTCTCCCTCAGTATATAATGATAACAGTAATGCTGTACCACCTTCAATGTCTGCGCCAGTATATAACGATATAAGCTATGCAGTTTTAAAGTGTGTGTGTGTGGGTGCCACATACAGGATCCGCCCCAGGTGCCAAATACTCTAGGTACGCCCCTGATGGTGGCCACATAAAATATTGATACTTTGGGCCCAATTCGGACATTTCCACTTAGTGGTGTACTCACTTTTGTTGCCAAGGTTTAGACATTAAAGGCTGTGTGTGGAGTTATTTTGAGGGGACAGCAAATTTACACTGTTATACAGGCTGTACACGCACTACTTTACATTGTAGCAGAGTGTCATTTCTTCAGTGTTGTCACATGAAAAGATATAATAAAATATTTACAAAAATGTGAGGGATGTACTCACTTTTGTGAGATACTGTATAGTGAGTGAAAGTTTTGGGGTATTCTGATACTTGTGATGACTCCATCTTCTCATGTGATTCCAAAAGTATCCAATCCTGAAGGTGTTTTCGTTGGCCCCAAGCATGGGTCCAATGCCAGGTTGAACAACAAAGGAGACAATGGACACCCCTGGTGATGCCCCCTGGACATTGTGATCATTGGGGAGTTTGTGGTGATCTGGGTCATTGTGCTGTAGTACAGGTTCCTTATCAGACCCAGAAATTTTGCTCTCCTTACGGACACCCCCCTGTGCCCAATCTAGCACATTAAGTTTGAGAATTCTTGCAACATGAGCAGTCAAGACTGGTTTGTTGTGCTGTGCTTGGCTAAACCAAGAGTTTTCTTGGAGGAAAATATTTACTCCAACTATGACTGGGGTTTGTGAGTGGAGTTGGAAGATATTGGGGTTGGTGCTGTGCAGTTAACCTTGTGGGCGTTCAAAGACTGTGAACAGAGTGTGAGTTCCATTAACATCTTGCATGTGGAGTGCTCTATGATGACCAGGAAGCTGCAGTCAAGAGGCGTTTCTGCATTAATCAAGGAGGCTACCCATATGCAGCCAAGGCCAGAAGCACGAGGATACGGATGGGACTGACCATCTGTTTGTCCCACATGTTATTTTGGCCTTGTTTTTCATGTATTGCCCCATCCCTATGTGCAATACATAGGAGAGTATATCAAAGGTATATATTCACAGACTTTCATTTAAGGTTTATTGTGACGGCGACCCGTACTCGGACTGAGTAGCTCCGCCGTGGAGATCTTCCTTGCCACTGAAAGCTTAATTGCTCAAGGGATTAACCCTTCATATTTCCCCAAGCACTAGCCAAGACAAGGTGAAGTGGTAAAAACAGAACTCTCTTTGAGGACAGCAGAGATATTTATTCAGCAAACATGATAGGATTAAAGGTATAATCAAATCAACCACCAGACAGCCCGGCGCCGCCATAAAGTTCTACGGCCAGCAATGCCCACCCAACAAAGAGTCACTATTTCGGGGTGATCCCGAGGGAGCGATGTCAATCTCGGAGTACCATTGGAGAGCTCAGGGTCCGAAGATGCTATGATCCTAAAAGCGACGTGATCAGACGTCGGGACCCTGAGCGACAGCATCGGAAACATCCCCTGGAATAGTCCACGCAGCAGCCAGGCCAGAGTTCCATAGCTGCTGCTGGATAAACCTCAGTCCTAAAGACTAATAAAACCAGAGCTCCCTCTCTGTAACCACCACCGAGTGTTGCCCACCACAAGCTTAATGTAGCCTGAAAACGTGGTGGGGCAAAGGGCATCCGTAGCAACGCTGTTCCAATTGTCAGCAGGCACTGCCGCGGTTCCTAGCCGCTGCACAGTTCCATGAATTTGTGTCTAAGTCCAGGTCAGGCACATCGAGCGTGTCCTGGCTTGTAGATCCCCCATAGCCGCTAGTTCATGGGAGTCTGGTTCCGGCAGACCAGACAGGGTTTCCTGGTCACCCTGTACCCCCCAATGAGCACATAAGAAGGGACTGGGCAGGCAGCTAAGGAGTCTCTCCAGAAATCCACCAGTGTCCCCCTCCCAAATTCAAACATACCCCCATGAGTCCTCAGCCTTAAAGGGTTACCATGACATTTTTCCCCTTTCACAAGGAGACTAATACAGGAGGAGACCCCAAGCGGGTTGACTGCCAAGTTAGTCAGTCCACCCAGTACCAATTGGTCCCCTAGCCCAATTGCCCCTAAAATGGCCAGAAACATCCCCAGGAATAGTCTGCGCAGAAGCCAGGCCAAAGTTCCATAGCCGCATCTAGGTAAACCCCGGTCGTAAAGATTGGTAATAAAAAAAGGGTTCCCGAACAAGCTCCCTCTCTGTAAGCGCCACCGAGTGTTGCCTACCACAAGCTTAATGTAACCTCAAAAGAGCGATCTGGTGGGGCAAAGGGCGTCTGTAGCAACGCTGTTCCAAATGTTCCTAGCAGCCGCACAGTTCCATGTTACTTAGTCATAAGAAGGGACTGGGCAGGCAGGTAAGGAGTCCCCACCCCCTTCCAAACTCAAACATACCCCATAAGATCTCAGCCTTAAAGGTTAACATGTAACATAGTTCATAAGGTTGAAAAAAGACCAAAGTCCATCAAGTTCAACCTATATACATATTGTGTCCCTACCGTGTTGATCCAGAGGAAGGCAAAAAACCCTTATGAAGCAGATGCCAATTGCCCCATACCAGGGGGAAAATTCCTTCCCGACTCCAAATATGGCAATCAGAATAAATCCCTGGATCAACGTTCTGTCCCTATTAATCTACTATCCATAACTTGTGATATTATTGCTTTCAAGAAACACGTCCAGGCTCCTTTTAAACTCTTTTATTGAGTTTACCATTACCACTTCCTCTGGCAGAGAGTTCCATAGTCTCACCGCTCTTACTGTAAAGAACCCCCGTCTGTGCTGGTGTAGAAACCTTCTTTCCTCCAGCCGTAGAGGATGTCCCCTTGTTAAAGATACAGTCCTGGGTATAAATAGGTCCTGGGAGTGATTTCTGTACTGCCCCCTTATATATTTATACATAGTTATTAAGTCCCCTCTAAGCCGTCTTTTCTCCAAACTAAATAACCCTAATTCTGATAATCTACATGACACTCATGGACTCTGTTTTCCCCTTGTGCGGGTCGGATTCTTTCCTCCTTGGCACTTGACCGGGACCTAGCCGCAAATCCATGGAACTGCACGGCCGCTAGGAATTGTGACGATGCCTGCCCACTGTGATAACTTACTTTCCGCCCACCCGAACCGCCCCCAACTGTACTTGTGGTGGGCCACAATTGGAGGTAGTTACGGAGAGGGAGCTCATTTGGGAAACTTGGTTTTATTACCCATTTTTAGGACCGGGGTGTACCCAGCTGCAGCTCTGAAACTTTGGCCCAACTATCGCTGACAGATCAAGTCACTTTTTGGAACGTAACATCCTTGGACCCTGAGCTCTTCATCTGTATCCTGGGGTGGGCATTGCTGGCCTTAGAACTGTATGGAGTCTCCAGGCTGTCTGGTAGTTGAGTGGATTATACTCCTGATCTATTTATGTTTGTGTATATAGATATTGTGCTGTTCTGTTTGCACCATACACTTAGTCTTGACTAGTGCTTGGGTGAACACAAAGGGTTAATCCCTTGAGCAATTGAGCTATCAGTAGCAAGGAAGATCTCTATGGCGGAGCTACTCAGTCAGAGTATGGGTCTCTGTCACAACAGAACCCTGCAGTAGCTGCAGATCAGACCTAAGCAACGTTCAGGAGGAATTAATTCTTCCTTACAGACATGCTTAGGTCAGCCATAGTCCTAGGACGTCTAGTGTGAACGGCTTTCTTGAGATCACCCCGAAGTAGTTACCCTTGGTCGGGTGCGCATTGCTGGCCACAGAACTATATGAAGGCGCCGGGCTGTCAGGGCAGGGTATTGTTCGGTTGATGTGAGTATGCTCCAACACCCAAGGACACATCCACACACCAGGACAGGCTCTGCCACACCAACACCCAAACACACACACAAGAACAGGCTCTGCAATACCTACATCTAAACAAACACACATCAGTACAGGGTAGACTGCATTGGAATTCTCCTGTCTCTTTATTGACAGCACCTTCACCCAGAAGCACTCTATTCCATTGAAATTGTGTACCACTCGACTTGCCATTGAGGTGATTGATGGAAGACCCCTACAGCCTCCGCAGGTCACCCACAAAACCATTTCATTTGTCTATGGCTGTATGGACTCTCCATCATGAAATCATACAACTGCAGGTGATATACTCTCCTCATTATCCTGGGATCTCTCTGGTTGCACAAAAAAAAATTTCTTTGTGAAGAAAAAAAGCGGAAAACAATCTCAGGAGCTCCAGGCCAATTGTACACGTCTATCTGCACCTTCCCACAAGGTCAGAGAGGGAGTCTTGTTGTCCTCCAGAAATCTCTACCTCTGGATGCACTCCCAGATTTGGCTTCCAAACACGTTTTTCCCTTAAACCCAGGTTGGTTGGTTGTTGAGGAGGGGGTATTGATATGGACTGCCTGCTGTTCTGCTCACTACCAGAGTTACTCAGCAGAAGGCTAATTAACCCCTTTAGTCCCAGGGGTTTTTGGTACCCTGGGATTGCCGCTGCTCTTTCAGGATCTCCCCGAAAATGGCGGTTCAAAGCTGTACGGACATTGCGGGGCTTGGTGGCCTAAGTGTGGCGCCGGACTGGCTGGGCCGGAAGATGTGGACATGATTTATAGTTTGTTTCTCACCTAACCCGTATATAAGCCTGTGTGTTTCCCAAATAAAGAGTGCCTGTTTTACCTCACTACGAGTCCTGTCTCGTTATTGAGGTAAGCCTCGGCACTGCCCTATACTTCTGTATATTACAGTGCAGCCGAGGTTCCTGAAGAGCTGTGTCCTCTGCTATGATCACTTATTGTCCTTTTCAGGACAATAGCACAGTGATAAGGCAGGCCCTTCTCTCTGCACGCTGTTTCTGTCTGGCGGTGAAGGGGTTAATTACTGATGTCCCGGTGGCCGTGGGGCGGAGGAAGCAACGTTCAGCGGACGTACCCGGTCGGGGTACAGGTCGGTCCCGTCACAACGTGCACTAAAAACATGGCTGATATGGTTGCAAGTTGTATTCTATTTTGCATGGAGCATGCATTCTTTAGTTATTGAAGTTAGAAAACCCTTTTGGGTGCAGCCCAATACACGACAAACTGCAATGCAATGTATGTTCTGACACCTTCCATCAGAACCAGCATTCACTTTTTCAGCAGTTTGAGCTACAATAGCTTGTTTGTGGGATTTGACAACACGGGCCAGCCTTCGCCCTCTACCTGCACCAATGAGCTTTGATCGCCCATGACCCTGTAGCCGGGTTCACCCCTTTTCCTAGGTACTGACCACTGCAGACTGGGAACACCCCACAAGAGCTGCATTTTTGGAGATGCTCTGACCCAATCATCAAGTCCTCATAATTTGGCCCTTGTCAAAGTTGCTCAGATCCTTATGCTTGCACATTTTTCCTGATTCTATGCTTCTAACATCAACGTTGAGGATACAATGTTCACTTGCTACCTAATACATACCCCACAAACTGTCAAGACACATACTCGCCCCCAGCAATAAGAAAAATATCTTAATCACTGTAGCTGAGGCAGCAGTGCAGTAAGTTGATGACATTAAGGCTCATTATAGTGCTGTTAACAACTCCCATTTGACACTGACTTGGAGAGACCCTGCCAGGGAGAGGGTGGAGACAATGCTGTGCTGTCCTTGAAGCCTGCCTTCATTATGACTCTGTCTGTAGAGATGTGTCCACTCCCCTTGTACAATCTCACTGGCATCAGGAACGCTTGCAGCCATTATGGTGCAGACGGGCAAGCCAAAAAACTAAATAATAAGGTCTACTTACCAAGAGCTTATTTTCTCTGATGATCCCTGGTGACACTCCTCCTCTGTACCAGACATAAGGCAGGACTCAATAACTTAAAAGCCCCTCCCAGACAGTCCCAACAAATGTATTCAAGGAAGGGAGGGAACAAATGTGTCCCAGGGATCGGCAGGGAAAAGAAGCTCTCGGTAAGTAGAACCTATTGTTTCCCTGCCATCCCAGGTGACACTACTGATATACCAAAGATAGGCCAGTGCCCAAGGAACTGCATACATCGTGGAGGCCATCCTGCCCAGCAGAGACATTCAGTCCTAACAGAGCTCTTGCAAGAGAGCCCCCCGCAGACCAGTGAACAAAGACCATCTATCTTGGAAGGTGGAAGTAAGGCCTTCCCCTGAGCGAGAATCCAGACATAGGCCCAGGAACGTAGCTTGCCTAGAGGGAATGGTGCTTGACTTGTCCCTATTCAGAATCCAACTGAACTCCTGCACGGTGACGACTAATCTCCTTAAGTGAGACTGGAGGACGGAAGTCGAACAGGCATGGATAAACCAGTCATCCAGGTAAGGAATGACCGAAATCCCCTGAAGTGAGCCGCCACTACTGCCAGTGGGAAAAAATACTGAATCATTTGAAATATGTGAGTTTATCGAGGAAGAGGTTCTACTTCAGTTGTCTAAGGTAAAGACAAATAAGTCGATGGGGCCTGATGGGATACACCCCAAGTTATTAAAAGAGCTTGGGGGGTGTACTAGCAAAACCGTTAACTGATATATTTAACAAATCATTGGTAACGGGAGTCATCCCAGGGGACTGGAAAGTAGCGAATGTTGTGCCCATTCACAAAAAAGGCAGTAGGGAGTCGAGCAACTACAGACCAGTTAGTCTTACATCTGTAGCGGGGAAATTAATGGAAACTATGTTAAAGGAAAGGATTGTTGAACATCTGAAGTCACATGGGTTTCCAGATCAAAAACAACATGGGTTTTCCTCAGGAAGATCATGCCAAACGAATCTTATTGATTTTTTTGATTGGGCGACTGAAGGAAGAAGCCAAATGGCAAACGATCTAGGTAAACTGGAAAAATGGTTAGAGCTGTGGCAATTGGCATTTAATGTGGATAAATGCAAAGTAATGCACCTGGGGCATAAAAACCCAAGGGCAGAGTATAGAATATTTTATACCGTCCTAACCTCAACGTGCGAGGAAAGGGATTTAGGGGTAACTATTTCTGAGGATTTAAAGGTAGGCAGACAATGCAGTAGAGCAGCAAGTAATGCAAGCAGAATGCTTGGTTGTATAGTGAGAGGTATTAGCAGTAGAAAGAGGGAAGTGCTCATGCCGTTGTACAGATCACTGGTGAGACCTCACTTGGAGTATTGTGTACAGTACTGGAGACCGTATCTCCAGTGGGATATAGATATGTTGGAGAAGGTTCAGAGAAGGGCTACTAAAATGGTTTATGGATTACAAGATAAACCTTACAGGACAGGCTAAAGGATCTTAACCTATATAGCCTGGAAGAAAGACGTGACGGGGGGATATGATAGAAACATTTAAATACTTAAAGGGAATCAACAAGGTAAAGGAAGATAGTTTACTTAAAAGGAGAAATACTACCACAACAAGAGGACATAGCCAGAGGGGCAAAGGTTTAATGGTAACATCAGAAAACATTACTTTACGGAAAGGATAGTGGACGCATGGAATAGCCTTCCAGCAGAAGTGGTAGATGTAAATACAGTAAAGGCATTTAAGCAAGCATGTGATAGGCATAAGGCCAAGCTAGATATAGGATAAGGGCAGGTACTAAAGGAAAGTACTCAGAGGTTGGGCAGACTGGATGGGCCTACCGGTTCTTATCTGCCGTCAATTTCTATGTTTCTATGTTATACATTCACAAGTAGTAAAATGTGTGTGGGGAAAAAAACTCAAAAAATAACCACCTCATCAGCCTGATGATAAAATAAGTGCACGGAAAGAGTTAAAATACTAACATTTGAAATACCCTGGGGTGTCTAGTCTTTAAAAATATATGGTTTGATGGGGTAAATTGCATTGGCTGGCTTCAAAGAAGTTCCAAATAGCACATGGCGGCAGAATAACCAGATTTGTAAAAAATAGTTTTGAAATAGCAAAACGCTACTTGTAATTATAGCGCTATAACGTGCAGATACGCAAAAAAAAAAAAAAAAAAAACAATAAAACATTGGATATTGTTAAATTCAGGACAAATAGTAGAATCTACTTAGCAGGTTTTTTCATTACATTTTTTTTCACGTAAAAGCCAAAAAAGGTCCTTTTTCCGTAAATTTTCACTATATTTTGTTTTATAGTAAATATGATACAATCAAAATAATGACATATAATTTCTTTGCCCTGAAAACAACACTATATAATTTGTGTGCGTTCAGTAAATTGAATGGAGACTTCCACCAAGGAGGGTTAAGTAAGGCTGTCCCCACTATAATAAAAGTAAAGTGTTTTGTTTTGCTAAAGCTAAAAATAGCTTTACAGTCCTACTAGGGTGCTGGCTTGGCACACTTTAACAGGTACATATCTTCCACATTGCTAGCACCCTGGGGTTAAATCTTCCCCTTACTGAAAGCAGGAAACATTAGTAAGTAACCCTTTTGCACATGCTTAGTAGCACTCCCTAACATCCCTGTTGGTATCGGCTACTGAGCTCCAATTTTATAAAATGGCAGTTCCTCAGTGGAGCCCATTTCTGGCTCATCACCCAACGAACCTTCAGCTTACTCCCTCCCAACATTCAAGAAACATCTCATAACCCACTTCTTCAGAGAAGCATACCATCGTAGCTGGTAGAACTTCATTTTCATTGATACAACCACCATACTACCTCTCACCCGTCTCTGTGCCTTATTAGTGATGTCCGGATCATGAACGAATCGTTCATTTGATCCGGTTCTTTTTAGTGATCCGGATGAATCGGTTCAGTAGACTGAACGATTCATTTCTAGCGGATCAGTCTGTGAATCATGCAGCTTTAACCTGATCCTAGAGCTGTGAGTCATCTGCAGAGCACTCAGACACAGACTCTGGGGTCAGGTTACAGCTCAATAATTCACAGAGGAACGATGACTCATAGAGTCAGAGAGTCATTCAAAGAGTCGAATGATCCGAAGAGTCGAATGATCCGAAGAGTCGAATGATTCGAATCTTATAGGGATCCTGATCTTACAAGGATCCGAATCTTACAGAGATTCGAATCATTCAGAGAATATTACTGATACCATACTTTTATAAATAAATACATTAATAATGTTCACACTGCCCCCAGGATTTAGATTCCCCTGAGTTTGCCCCCCTTTACCTATAACTGCACCTACAGTTAACTTTATTAAATTAATTAAATTAACCCTCAGTCATCAGCATAAAATTAACCCTTATACCCCATCAACCATAACTGCCCCTGAAATTAACTGTAAAGATCCCATTAACCATAATGGCCCCTGAAATTAACCCTAAAGACCCCATTAACCATAACGGCCCATGAAATTAACCCTAAATACTCCATTAACCATAACTACCCCTAAATTAATTGCATGTACTCCAGATAAATTACCTAATAAATTGGTATGGTTGATGGGGTCTTTAGTGTTAATTTAGGGGCAGTTATGCTTAATAGGGTGTTTAGGGATAATTTAGGGGCAGTTATGCTTAATGGGGTCTTTAGTGTTAATTTAGGGGCAGTTAAGCTTAATGAGGTGTTTAGGGTTAATTTGGGGGCAGTTATGCTTAACCCCTTGACTGCTAACGACGGCCGTCGCTAGCACTCTCCTACCTTGATGGGGGTCTGTGGACCCCCATCACCACCTACCCCGGCGATCTGCCCCTCATTTTGAAGGGCATCACTGGGACCACCCGATCCGGCCGGTGAAGTCATGCGTAATGACGCGATGACGTCACCGCGCAACTTTATTGAAAACTGACAATTGTCAGTTTTCACGGTATGGGGGCATTCTGCTTAGATGCCTGTATCTCAGGCATCTGAGCAGCTACAGACCCCCAACATATACCGTTGGAACGGTATATGCTTGTAAAAAAAGAATAAAAAATATTATGTTAAAAAAATAAAAATGTACAAAAAAAGTAAAAAAAATGATTTGGGGGTCTCTAAAGGCAGATAAATAAAGATCAAAATTGCCTAGAGACCCCCAAATTAAATTATCTAAACATAAACTGGTTTAACTTTAAAAAAAAAAAAAGTTTAAGTATTCTAGCTAAATGATCACTGTGGTAGCCAATGTTACCACAGCGATCATATAGCTATAAAAAGTCACATTCCCTTTTTAAAAATGGCCGATACTAAATTTTAACCCCATGATCCCTTTGATCATGGGGTTAAATTTAGCCAATGGTAGAGGAAGGCAATTTTTGAAATCCAGATGAACTGCAAAAATCAGCCGTATAGCCTGTAGTACGTAAGTTAACCATGTCATCCCTGGAGCCCCTTGCATTTTTACTGCAAAACTTATTTTTGCTGTAAAAGTGATTTTTTTCTCCCTTTACGATCATCTCTTTGGGATTGTAAGGGGAAAGAATGGTGTGTGCTTCTGCAAGTGAATGTATGGAAAGTATGGTGTGTGCTTCTGCGAGTGAATGGAGATATGAAAAGCGTGTGAATGGTCAGTAATTAGGGTTGAAGCCTTGACGTGGCATTACTGCTCACGTAAGAAGTTAAATTATGGCACAAAAAGTACATATTTTCAAAAACTACACCCCTCGGCGCATCAAATGAGGGGCTGCGTGTGTTTCTAGGACAAACCTGGAGTGCGGAAGACACAAATGAACATGTCGCTATGGTTAGAAAAAACATATTTTCTAGCCAAAGCGACATATTCCATCATTATCTGTGAACTTAACTTTTGTCCTAGAAATACATGTAACCCCTCATTTGATCTGCCAAGGGGTGTAGTTTCTTGAAATGTGTACTTTATGTACCCTAATTTAACTTCCCAGATGTCTAGACCACCTTAACTTCAGATATGGCAGATTGGAGAATCTTGTTAAAAAATTGTCTTAAAACATTTAGGGGTGATGGCTGCATTTAGACAGCTCTAGACAGCTGGGAAGTTAAATTATGGTACATAAAGTATATATTTTCAGAAACTACACCCCTTGGCGCATCAAATGAGGGGCTGCATGTGTTTATAGGACAAACCTGGAGTGCGGAAGACATAAATGAACATGTCGCTTTTAATTTTATTTATTTTTTATTTTTATTTGTGTGATATTCACTTATTTGTTGTGCAAGTCAGATTTGTGATACAAATACAAATAAGACCTCATTTGCTGCGGCTGGGGATGTAGTTTCTAGAAATATATAGTTTTGTTGGCATATTTTAACATCCCGGGCAGCTAGAGCTGTTTAATTGACGCAGCCATGCATTAAATTTAAAGATGAATTTTGTGATAGTCTAATAAATTTAACTTTTAGCAATAAAATATTAGAAAAACATAGTCTACTGTTCTCAATGTCTGTTTATTTTAGACCGGTTACCTACTACAAATATTTAGCAACACAGGTTTTGATATTAGAGTTTAGAAAAAAAACATTACAAACTAGTTTTTATTGAGTTGGAAGTGAAAAATTACACTTTTTTCCCATTTTTGGTTGTATTTTGCAAACCTAATGAGACATACACATATAAAAATGGTATATTTGGAATCTGCTGGGTGTGATGAAAAAAACAATATATGGTTTGTATAGTTTATTCCCAAGAAATTTACTTGAAACACGTTTAAACGTGAGATGCACCAAAATGCCGAAAACTAGCTTAGCACCAGGGTGTGAAATGGCTTAGCAGCCAAGGGGTTAATGGGGTCTTTAGTGTTAATTTAGGGGCAGTTATGCTTAATGAGGTGTTTAGGGTTAATTTGGGGGCAGTTATGCTTAATGGGGTCTTTAATGTTAATTTAGGGGCATTTATGCTTAATGAGGTGTTTAGGGTTAATTTGGGGGAAGTTATGCTTAATGGGGTGTTTAGGGTTAATTTGGGGGCAGTCATGCTTAATGGGGTGTTTAGGGTTAATTTGGGGGCAGTTATGGTTAATGGGGTGTTAATGGTTAATTTTAGGGGCAGTCATGGTTGATGGGGTGTTAAGGGTTAATTTTAGGGGCAGTCATGGTTGATGGGGTGTTTAGGGTTAATTTAATGGTGAGGGTTAATTTAATTAATTTAATAAAGTTAGCTTAAGGTGCAGTTGCAGGTAAAGGGGAATGTAAATCCTGGGGGCAGTGATTATTAATGTATTACTTATAACAGTATGGTGATATTCTCTGAATGATTAGAATGCCAATGAAGACAGAGAGTCGTTCAAAGATCCGGATCTTACAGTGATCCGGATCTTACAGTGATCCGGATCTTACAGTGATCCGGATCACTGTAAGATTCGGATCCCTGTAAGATCCGAATCTTTTAACGACTCTCTGCCTTCATTGACATCACTGGAGGCAGGGGGGGAGGATTCATAATGAAAGGGGCGGGGCCAATCATTAGTGTGCCTGCAGGGAGTTACTGGAAACCAGTAACTCCTGTGAGTCACACTGAGTGATCCGAAGATTCGGATCATGAATCGGATCATTTCAGTGAACGAATCGAAATGATCCGACTCACTTTAATGATCCGAACTTCCCATCACTATGCCTTATGTTTGTCACCCCATTCCCTCAAGATTGTAAGCTTGCGAGCAGGGCTCTCTCCACCTAATGTATCGATTTGTCTTAGTCCGTCAATTCTTGTCTTGTCATACCCCTTGAATGTATGTATTGTATTAACCCCTTCAATCCCCTATAGACGTACCGGGACGTCCAAAAAACGGCCATTAAGAAACCCCTATGGACGTACTGGTACATCTATAGGGGATTGAAGGGGTTAATAAAATACATACATCCCTGCCGCTGCACAGGAGATCGACAGCCTGTCGTTTGACAGCCTGGACTCCCCCCTGGCAGCAGAAGCCAGCGTTGCTGGATTTCTGCTACCCGATCTCCTGTGACAGCTTCTGGCGCGAAGCCGGAAAGCTGTTACAGATAGAAATGCCCGATCGCACGATCGGGCTTTCCCTTCCAGGTCACGTCCAGCGATCGTGTGACCGTTACTGCAGATGCTCTGCCTCTCTCCTCAATCTGAGAGAGAGAGAGACAGAGCATCGTGCAGAGCTGCAGTAAAAAAAAAAATCAGTACATAACCACCCAAATACCTGGCTTACCCTAAATTAACCCTTTACTCCCCACGATCTTAGGAAAAAAAAACCACAAAAAACTAGCCATGTGAAGTACCGTATTTGCTCGATTATAAGACGACCCTGATTATAAGACGACCCCCCAAAATCTGAATATTAAAAGAAAAAGCCTGAATATAAGACGACCCCAAAGGAAAAAAGTTTTACCAGTAAATGTTAATTCATGTAAACTATTTTTTTTAATAAAAACTATGATTGAGAAAAATATTTTTTTTGTTTTTATTTCTTGTATTTTCCAACCTGTCCCCCAGTTACGCAAATCTGCCCCCAGGCTTGCCACTCCAATATGGCACTGTGGCCCATGATATGCCTTTTAACCCTCTATATGCCACTGTGCCCCATGGTATGCCTTTTGACCCCCTATGTGCCACTCTGCCTCCAGAAATGCCTTATACCCCTATATCCCATTCTGGCATTTAGGGGGTTAAAATGCATATTATGGGGCAGAGTGGCATATAGGGAGGTATAAGGCATTTCAGGAGGCAGAGTGGCATTAAGGGAGTTAAAAGGCATTGTATAGAGCACTCTGCCTCCAGAAATGCCTTATACCCCTATATGCCACTCTGGCATTAAGGGGTTAAAAGGCATATTATGGGGCAGAGTGGCATATAGGGAGGTATAAGGCTCTATTAAATGCCCCCTTAACGCCACTCCAGAAATGCCCTATGCCCCCATTTAACACACACACCCTATACCCCCATTTAACACACACACACACTCTCTCTCTGGATCTTAGTCTCCTAATCAGACCTCTATTTGAGGTCTGATTAGAAGACGACCCCGATTAGAAGACGAGGGGTATTTTTCAGAGCATTTGCTCTGAAAAAAACCTCGTCTTATAATCGAGCAAATACGGTATTTCCGTAATCAGGAGAGGCGGCTGTACACTTTAGGCTGGATTTCTCTGCCGTAACACATACCCTGTGCCAAAAATCCTCAGCAACACAGAAGTGTTGGTGAAAAAGGTGCACGAAATTAGAGCAACGGCTGACTTTGGATGTGATTGGCGGCCAAATGGTTGCATGAAAATCGTCCAAATGTGGGACTGCTAAGCTGCTTCATAGATAGCATTGGCTTAGCACACACTGTGATCCAGTTTGCCGGCACGTTACAACTTATGCCCTGTAATGTCCAGAAAACCACAAAAAAACTAGGCATGTGGGGTATTTCTGTAATCAGGAGAGGCGGCTGTACACCTTAGGCTGTATTTCTCTGCCGTAACACATACCCTATGCCAAAAATCCTCAGCAACACAGAAGTGTTGGTAGAAAAAGTGCTGACTTTGGCAGTGATTGGCGGCCAAATGGTTGCATGAAAATTGTCCAAATGCTCTTGATGAGATACTATGCTTTACAGAAATATATACTTTTATGGGGGTATTTATAATTAGGGGGTGCTAAACAGCCCCAAATGAAACATAGGTCTACTAAAGCAAAATGTGAAAATTTCACGTTTGGAATCTATAACGCGGATGGTCCTGTTTGTGCCCTGTAATGTCCAGAAAACCACAAAAAACTAGGCATGTGGGGTATTTCCGTAATCAGGAGAGGCGGCTGAACAATTTAGGAAAGATTTCTCTGCCGTTTTCTGTGCCAAAATCCTCAGCAACACAGAAGTGTTGGTGAAAAAAGTGCACAAAATTAGAGCAACAGCTGATTTTGGCAGTGATTGGCGGCCAAATGGTTGCATGAAAATTGTCCAAATGCTCTTTATGAGATACTCTGGGTTGTCTGCTTTACAGAAATATATACTTTTATGGGGGTATTTATAATTAGGGGGGTGCTAAGCAGCCCCAAATGAAACATAGGTCTGTTGTATATACTTCTACTCTCTCAAACCAATACCACCAATTGATATGCGTGGAGAATAATCCGCTCTGCGTTGTGTATTAATGATAAATGTAATACCCCTTGTTACCTCCTCCAAGAACTAACATATAACCGTATCCCCTTTTCCAGATAATATACATGTCTAGTTCTACTAAGGTTTTCTACCCGATATTACAATAAAACAGCCAACCCAAGATTCTTACCAGAGAGAGAGAGCTTTAATTAGAATCTGCCCAGATTAATGTTACAGCAAAGACAAAACCAGAGTTACAGTGATATACAGATGACAATCATTCATACCACTCACAAACATCCCATCTATCTAATATCTGCTGCTAAGTGTGTATGCTGTGTGGGTGATGTGCCAAAGGTGAGACTCACCAATCCAGTCGTCTCCTTCTGTGTGTGTTTCTACAATGTCTTTTTAAGGGATTTCTCTATTGATGTGTAAATGAGGTCCCTGTCCTGTGTTCCCAAGACCCCACCGTGTGATGTTATTGACTTGCTATGTTTCCCATGCCTATCTCCAGGTGATGCCTTCTCTACATAGTGTATAGGTGTGAAATCTTCTTACAGCTGTCTTTCCTGTTACTTCCACCCTAAGTGGCTTGCAGCTATCATACATACATACATATATACACACATAAACTTAATCAAGCACATATTAATTACAGATATACATACTTTGTATTTACCCCAACAAGGTCTACTAAAGCAAAATGTGAAAATTTCACGTTTGGAATCGATAACGCGCATGATCCCGTTTGTGCCCTGTAAAGTCCAGAAAACCACAGAAAAAGTAGCCATGTGGGGTATTTCCGTAACCAGGAAAGGCGGCTGAACAATTTAGGATAGATTTCTCTGCCGTAACACATACCCTGTACAAAAAATCCTAAGAATACTACAAAATACTAAGACGCGTTGGTGAAAAAAGTGCAGGAACTAATTTCTGTGGCCACCTTTGACAGTGATTGGTGGCCAAATACCTGCATGTAGAGTGCCCAAATACCCCTGATAGGATAGCCTGGATTGTCTGCTTTACAGAAATATATACCTTTGTGGGTGTTTTTGTTTTATTTTTTTAAAATTAGAGTTGCAGTCCCATCATACCTAATGTAAAAATTTAACGGCTTTGTATAAAGTAATGTACACCTTATAGTATGTTGCCTATATGTGCTGGGAAAATATGGAAAATCTATATAAATTAGGTATTTCTGAAATCAGGACACCTGAATTGATAAATCTGGATGGAATTTTCTGTCACTTTACCTAATTTTGTGAGGATTCAGAGGGAAAATAAAAAGGTGTTTTTTTCTAATTTTTGCTAGTTTTTACTAAATTTCTAATTCTAAATTTTCAGCTAATCATCCAACTATGGTATCAAAAGAAAGCTCTATCTCTCCTTGAAAAAACAATATATAGTTTATATGGGTATACTATTCACAGGAAAAGAGAATCATCGCTGAACCGACATGGCAAATGGCAAAATTGCTCCGGGCTTTGAGGTACCAAAAACCCCTGGGATTGCTTAAACTGTTGGTGCTATATAAATAAAAGATAATAATAATAATCACACCTATTGCAATGAGCAATGCAAGGATAAGGAGCAAGCAGATCAGAGGGAGGAGATGTTACTCCTCCAGAAAATGAAGATAAAAAAAATAGAAAAATGGAAAACATTCAAAATCAGGGCCGGCCCAAGACTTAATGCCGCCGGGGGGGGCGGCATTTTAAACTTCGCCGACGCCATTATCTACCCTAACCCCCCCCCCCGGGGACTTACCTTTAAACAGTCCTGCGGCGAGTCTCCCTGCTCTGCCACGCTGCCGGCTTGTAATGCTGAGCGCCGTAAATTGACGTCACTTCCGGCGCTCAGCATTACAAGCCGGCCCCGTGGCAGAGCACGGAGACTCGCTGCAGAGGACAGAGAGGGGCGCCGAGCGGGTAAGCGAAAACCACTCGGCGCCCCTCTCTCTCCTCCGCTTAAAAAAAAAAAGCGCTTGGGGAGGCAAAGTGCCGCCCCTTCAAAAGTGCCGCCTGGGGCAATTGCCCCAGTCGGCTCCATTGTAGGGCCGGCCCTGTTCAAAATAATAATAATGATGATAATAGAACATTTATTGGTAGCCCAGTGTCACCATCACATCAGTAGGATCAAAAATGTATGAAAAGTCCCCAGAGAGATCTTGAGGCATATGGTGAACAGTGAAAAGTGTTTTTTTTTTGTTTTTTTTTTAAGTGCTCTTTAGACAAACCACATAAGCAAAAAAAATCACTACCCCCCCCAAAAAAACCTTAAGCTAATAGTATTAACAAATATGTGCTATGGGGTAATGTGGACAGCATGGCTGTTGCTGAACATAAATAAGGTCATTGTTCAGCTGAGGCACCTAAAACATAAAATACATTTTAAGCAAAATTGCCAAAAATTGGTTAGTTTTCCATTTTATAAAAATCTATTATCACAAATTTTTATGTTCTATGTATTTCCATGGCTTTAAAAGGCCATACTTCTCCTAACCAAAATTGTATATAATTTGAGTAGGTTCATTAAATTTGGGAAAAAATCTGACCCTTAGGTTCTGAAAACTCCCAGGACTGAAGAGTTAATGAGACAGCTAAAAGTCTTATTTTCTTACAGCAATAACAAAAGAATGCCTGCATCAATGTGCATACAGTACACACTTTGGAGTCCAATATGCATTAACAGAAACAAAGCCCTGGAGCACTCCTTTAAGGTCCAAACTACCATGTAACCCACAATGCAGACTTGTAAATAACTAAATTAGACCAAAGTGACAAACGGTTTACTATTTATATATATATATATATATATATATATATATATATATATATATATTCATATATTCTATTTCACCTACATATTACGCTATGTTTCATTTAAAATAGCAGATTCCTCTTACGCCACTCTAGTTCCAAATTTTCTGGACTACAAGCAATCAAATTCCATGGTATACGTCACCCGCCTAGGCTCTAATCTTTGCTATTACTATAGACTAAACCAAACAGATTGGCTGAGAGTCATTGGAAAATCCGCCTTTTACTACATCTGCTACTGAGTGGATGAGACGATTGCCGTTCAGCGGAAGTCAGGCTGTCATTGGTTCACTGCTGTGGTTTCCAGGCGTCGCGGCAGGCTGCGTTACCACGTCAGTGAAGTTTACAGGGACGGTTCTAGCCGGTTTCTTTGCGAGGCCATATAAACTGTTTTGATTCGTGTTGAGTTAGTTGGAATACTTATATAATATTCAACATAGAAGACCGGTTTATATCTACAGGAACCCCCTGTTTGCTATTTCTGTACCCAGGCGAACCAGCGTTAATGTGAAGTCAACGTCACCGCCGCTTCCCGGGTCGCCATCTTGGAATTGGGGTCAGTCGTACTGGCAAGTATGTGGGAAGCTGGGGTATTTTCAGTTTGCTATTAAAAAAAAAACAACAAATATTACGTTGTAACATTTCGCTGTATTTTAATTTTTTTTTTATTATGCTGTAACATTTTCTGGTTACCTTGTTAATTGCACCCTGATAACCCAACTAAAATTATTTCATGTATCATAACGTGGTAGATATTGCTCTCATGAAAATTGTTAGCTATTAAATGAGATAAAGGTGCTCTTCCACATTTAATATTTCTTAATGGCAAATCATTTTCTGTCACTATGAATTACATGTAGAACATGCAGATTTTTGCAATGTTACAGGTTCACTTCCCACACATACATTGCCCTTTACACACAGCTGCCCACTCATACTGCCTTTACAGACACCTGCCCGTAAACCCACGTATACATATACATATACACAAACATTAGCCTCACACATCCCTGCCTTTATACACACACACACACACACAGCTTACAAATACCTACACTGCCCTTAGACACACCTGCCCATAAACACCTAAACACACTGCCTTTAACGCCTTAATGACAATTGACGGCCCTGGCACGTCACCCGAAAACGAAGGGTTCACGAAATTGATGTGCCAGGACCATCATGATTTTAAACGGGTTCAGAAAGCGAGCTACGTTCGCTTTCTGCACCCAAATGGTGTTGCTGTAATGCCTCGACATCGAGGTATTCAGCAACACCGCGATCGGCATCAGGGGCTGTGTCTGGCCCCTCCCCGGGGCATCAACGTCCGCCATACGCTGTATAGCGGCGGACACCCGTTTTAAAAGTGTTTAGGAGGCGATCAGGTACTACATTCAACCATGCAAGTCAATGGAGCCCAGCTTTCTAATCACAATAAATAAAAAGAAAAATAAGAAGATAAAAATAGTAAAAAAAAAACAAAACGGTAAAATGTAAAAATAACTTCCCACTGATGTCACCATCAGGGGAACCTTCAAGTTACAAAAAATGTAAAAAAAAAAAAAAAAAAAAAATGTAAAATATATATTATAAAAATATATTTGTGAACAAGTCCAAAAATTAGCACATTAGCTTAAAACAATTCTCGCATGGAAAGAGTTAAAATACTGGCATATTAAATGCCCATGGGGTGTCTACTTTTAAAAAATGTCCCAATTAACATGGGGGGGAAGGATGGCCACACATCTATTTTCCAATTTGAAAAATGCACACGTCCCAAATGTGGCCTTTTAGTTCCCCACAAACCTGACAAACCCATGCATGTGGGGTATCACTGTACTCAGGAGATATTGCTTAACACATGTTGGGGTGTCGCGTGAAAGCGATATATACCAGGAGCTGTAGATTCATACCTTAAGTTCCTACTTAAGGTATGAATCTACAGCTCCTTGTATATGTCGCTGTCACGCGTGTGGGGAAAAAATACACACAAAAATACTACTGCAAACTTTGGAAAAAAAAAAAAAGCTGGTGATAAAATTTGTGCATGCAAAGAGTTAAAATACCAGCATTTGACGGCTTCAAAGATGCCCGAAATGGCACATGGGGGGGAAGAATTACCAGATTTGGAAAAAATGGTTTTGAAATGGCAAAACGCTACCTGTACCTATTGCCCCATAACGCGCAGAAAAGAAGCAATAAAAACATTGGGTATTTCTAAACTCAGGACAAATAGTCCACACACCTCCCCACACGCATGCATACACATACACTGCCCTTACACCCTTTTCTCCCCATCACCTTTCTCATCCCCCATCCAACATCCAGTTGTGGGAGTGGGAGGTCTGTCATTTTAGACCTGTGCTTTAGTGTTCCCTAATGACTATGCGCCAGATATTGCTGCAGAGAGTGGGGCATGACGTTGTATCCTGGCGCTCGGGGTCAGTTGGTGATGCGTAGTGATTAGGGAGCATGGAAGCCAATGTCTGAAGTGACAGACCTTGGGCTCCCTGATGTTGGGCCGGTTTGTGCCTCTCTCGCCTCTCCCTGCCAAAGTGGGACACAGTCCCAAAATCAGAACTGTCTCGCCCAAATTGGGACAGTTTGGGGGGCATGCATACATCATAGGTGCTTTAATGCATGTGCTAGGTGAGAGGCACTGGTGTAACTACAGGTGTTGCAGCTGGGACTGGGCCCAAGCCTCTAGAGGGCCTGTACTGGTTCAAAATAGTTTAGGAAGGGCCCTTCCGACCTGGACCACACTTCTCCAGGGTGGAAGGGCTCTTTCTTAACTATTTTAAACTGGCACGGGGAGAGAGAAGAATGCATTGTGACCCCATGGTGAAACCGAGAATTCACGCATAGTGTGCACAAGCAGCCAGAGGGAAAGTTGCAGGAGCAGTCAAAGTGGATATAAAACGTCTACGCACCACAGGTTCTTGTGATGATAAAGAATGAAACAAAGATAAATCATGTCAGAACTTTTTCCACCTTTAACCCCTTAATGACTGTTTCTTACTCGTACAAAAATCTTTATTTGCAAAAACTAATGGGGAAAAAAACTGCTAAATAGATTGTACTTTTTGTCCTGAGTTTAGAAATGCCCAAAGTTTCTGTTTTTTGTTTTTTTTTGCTTTTTTCTGCATGTTATTGGGCAATAATTATAATTTGTGTTTTGCTATTTCAAAACCATTTTTCAGAAACTGGTCATTCTGCCTCATGTGCTATTCCGGGTATCTTTGAAGCCGGCCAGTGCAATTTACCCCATCAAGTCATACATATGCATTTTATTTTTGAAAACTAGACACCCCAGGGTATTTCAAATGCTGGTATTTTATGCATAAAATGTAATGTCCCATTTTAAAGGCACCCTTAATTTCTTACAGTAAGACCGCCGTGTGTGCACGTCGGCGGTTTCAGTTTTTTTAGGCGGCCGGCTTGCACACACCGTGCTGCTGAGTGGCAGTGCCTCAGTGAGGCTCTTCATCCCGCCCCTTTGAAGATGTGACACTCAAGGGGCAGGTTCACAGAAGAGTTCCTCGTGACGGGGAGAGGATTGCCGCGTCGGAGGAGAGCGGGGAAAAAAGGAAAAGCGAAAATGTAAACCTATATTTAAGGGAGGGGGGATTCCCTTGGTACTTTATTAAAACGTAAATAATGCAAAAGGGGGATGTCTGGGATTTGAAATTCCAAAATTAATATAAACAGGGGTATGTATGGCTGGGGCTAATACATGGGGCATTAATAGGGTTAATACTAAAGGGGGACATCACATTAACCACTATAAAAGGGGTGTGGGCATCAATACACAAGGGAGGAGGGTTGGCTGGGGGCAACACATAAATCAATGCACATATGGGTGTGGTGGCAGAAATGCACAAAGGGGGGCAATACACAAGGCTGTGGGGTGGAACACAATCAATACTAAAGGGGGCCTGGCTGGGGCATTAATACACAAGGGGCAAAAATATAAAAGGGGGGTTAATGACAAAGCAGTGACAAATACAATGGCAATGACAAATACAAGGCATGTTCATGGCCACAAAAAGCCAAGTGAAAAACACTAATATATAGAACATTTGGTGTGTCACGTAAGAATATATCAAATTATCTGCATAATTCCCATGACATTTGGTTCTAGTTTTTTTTTTTTTTACCGAGTAAATTTAAGATCTGTTATTTTTGTTGTTGATAATAAAAAGTTGTTCGTTTAAAAAAAATCCTGGTTCCTAACTTTTTTTTTTTAGCTGGCTCCTAGATTCAAAACATATTTATCAAGCACTGGCTTAGTTGCATCTCAAGAGCAGAAGCCATGGTCCGCCGAGGGCTTCCAAAGCATCAGATGGATCTCATTGTTGAAAGATATCGGTCAGGAGAAGGGTACAAAATAATTTCCAAAGCATTAGATATACCATGGAACACAGTGAAGACAGACATCATTAAGTGGAGAAATATGGCACAACAGAGACATTACCAAGAAATGGACATCGCCCCCAAAATTTATGAAAAGGCGAGAAGAAAACTGGTCAGGCAGGCTTACAAGAGGCTTCTGCCACATTAAAGGAGCTGCAGGCATTTCTGGCAAGTACTGGCTGTGCGCTGCATGTGACAACAATCTCCCGTATTCTTCTTATGAATGGGCCATGGGTTAAGGTGGCAAGACGGAAGCCTTTTCTTACAAAGAAAAAAATCCAAGCCCGGCTGAAGTTTGCAAAAACAAACATCAAGTCCCCCAAAAGCATGTGGGAAAATGTGTTATGGTCTGATGAAACCAAGGTTGGACTTTTTGGCCATAATTCCAAAAGGTATGTTTGGTGCAAAAACACTGCACATCACCCAAAAAACACCATACCCACAGTGAAGCATGGTGGTGGCAGCATCCTGCTTTGGGGCTGTCTTTCGTCAGCTTGAACTGGGGCCTTAGTCAGGGTGGAGGGAATTATGAACTGTTACAAATACCAGGCAATTTTGGCACAAAACCTTTAGGCGTCTGTTATGAAAAGGAAGTTCACCTTTAAGCACACATCCGAATCCACAAAAGCATGGCTTCACCAGAAGATTAACATTTTGGAATGGCCTAACCAGAGCCTGGACCTGAATCCAATTGAACATCTGTGGGGTGTTCTGAAGAGGGCTGTGCACAGGAGATGTCCTCACAATCTGACAGATTTGGAGCGCTTTTGCAAAGAAGAGTGGGTAAATATTGCCACGTCAAGATGTGCCATGCTAATAGACTCCTACCCAAAAAGACTGATTGCTGTAATAAAATGAAAAGGTGCTTCAACAAAGTATTAGTTTAAGGGTGTGCACACTTATGCAACCAGGTTACTTTGAGGTTTTTTTTCCCCCTCACAGTTTTGCAATTGAATTCACGTTAAAGGTGGAAAAAGTTCGTACATGATTTATCTTTGTCTCATTCTTTAACATCACAAGAACGTCTTTTTAACAGGGATGTGTAGACTTTTTTTTTTTTTTTTTTTTTTTTTTTTTCCCACTGTGTGTGTATATAATATACACTGCTCAAAATAATAAAGGGAACACTAAGATTACACATCCTAGATCTGAATGAATGAACTAATCGTATGACATAGTTGAATGTGCTGACAACAAAATCACACAAAAATTCTCAATGGAAATCAAATTTATCAACCCATGGAGGTCTGGATATGGAGTCACACTCAAAATCAAAATGGAAAACCACACTACAGGCTGATCTAACTTTGATGTAATGTCCTTAAAACAAGTCACAATGAGGCTCAGTAGTGTGTGTGGCCTCCACATGCCCGTATGACCTCCCTACAACGCCTGGGCATGCTCCTGATGAGGTTGCGGATGGTCTCCTGAGGGATGCCCTCCCAGACCTGGACTAAAGCATCTGCCAACTCCTGGACAGTCTGTGGTGCAACGTGGCGTTGGTGGATGGAGCGAGACATGATGTCCCAGATGTGCTCAATCGGATTCAGGTCTGGGGAAAGGGCGGGCCAGTCCATAGCATCAATGCCTTCCTCTTGCAGGAACTGCTGACACACTCCAGCCACATGAGGTCTAGCATTGTCTTGCATTAGGAGGAACCCAGGGCAAACCGCACCAGCATATGGTCTCACAAGGGGTCTGAGGATCTCATCTCGGTACCTAATGGCAGTCAGACTACCTCTGGCAAGCACATGGAGGGCTGTGCGGCCCCCCAAAGAAATGCCACCCCACACCATTACTGACCCACCGCCAAACCGGTCATGCTGGAGGATGTTGCAGGCAGCAGAACGTTCTCCACGGCGTCTCCAGACTCTGTCACGTCTGTCACGTGTGCTCAGTGTGAACCTGCTTTCATCTGTGAAGAGCACAGGGCGCCAGTGGCGAATATGCCAATCCTGGTGTTCTCTGGCAAATGCCAAACGTCCTGCACAGTGTTGGGCTGTAAGCACAACCCCCACCTTTGGACGTCTGGCCCTCATACCACCCTCATGGAGTCTGTTTCTGGGCGTTTGAGTGGACACATGCACATTTGTGGCCTGCTGGAGGTCATTTTGCAGGGCTCTGGCAGTGCTCCTCCTGCTCCTTGCACAAAGGCGGAGGTAGCGGTCCCGCTACTGGGTTGTAGCCCTTCTACGGCCTCCTCCACGTCTCCTGATGTACTGGCCTTTCTCCTGGTAGCGCCTCCGTGCTCTGGACACTACGCTGACAGACACAGCAAACCTTCTTGCCACAGCTTGCATTGATGTGCCATCCTGGATGAGCTGCACTACCTGAGCCACTTGTGTGGGTTGTAGACTCCGTCTCATGCTACCACTAGAGTGAAAGCACCGCCGGCATTCAAAAGTGACCAAAAAATCAGCCAGGAAGCATAGGAACTGAGAATTGGTCTGTGGTCACCACCTGCAGAACCACTCCTTTATTGGGGGTGTCTTGCTAATTGCCTATAATTTCCACCTGTTGTCTGTTCCATTTGCACAACAGCATGTGAAATTGATTGTCCATCAGTGTTGCTTCCTGAGTGGACAGTGTGATTTCCCAGAAGTGTGATTGACTTCGAGTTACATTGTGTTGTTTAAGTGTTCCCTTTTATTATTTTGAGCAGTGTGTATATATATATGTGTGTGTGTGTGTGTGTGTATATATATATATACCGTATTGGCTCGAATATAGGCCGCACTTTTTTCCCCCACTTTAAGTTTTTAAAGTGGGGGTGCGGCCTATATTCGGGGTCTAGCGCCCGACGCCCGGGACATGCAGTCCCGGGCGCCGGGCAGGCAGCGGGGTTAAGATACAGATCCCCCGCAGCGGTGCAGGGGACCTGCATCCTTCTCCCCGATACGCTCAGACAGCCTCCCCTGCCAGCACTTCCCACGGGGGGGGGGTGCCGGCACGGGAGGTTATCTAAGCGTTTTACCTCTGCCCACCCCCGACTTACCGGAGCAGACTCCCGGGTGTCTTGCGGGGCCGGCGGGAGACATTTACGCAATACGCAAATGCAACTTCCGGTAACGGTACCGGAAGTTGCATACGCGTATTGCGTAGATGTCCCTCGCCGGCCCTGAAGACACCCGGGAGTCTGCTCCGGTAAGTCGAGGAGGGGGGGCAGAGGAGGACAGCGGCAGCGGATCTCGGGGAGGGAGGGCAGCGGATCTCGGGGAGGGAGGGCAGCGGATCTCGGGGAGGGAGGGCAGCGGATCTCGGGGAGGGAGGACAGCGGCAGCGTATCGCGGGGAGGGAGGACAGCGGCAGCGTATCGCGGGGAGGGAGGACAGTGGCAGCGTATTGCGGGGAGGGAGGACAGTGGCAGCATATCTCGGGGGGGAGGACAGTGGTAGCATATCTCGGGGAGGGAGGACAGTGGCAGCATATCTCGGGGAGGGAGGACAGTGGCAGCATATCTCGGGGAGGGAGGACAGTGGCAGCATATCTCGGGGAGGGAGGACAGTGGCAGCATGTTTTTTTTTGGTGCTTTTTTAAAGAAAAAAAACTTTTTCTTTAAAAAAGCACCAAACTTTTAGGGTGCGGCCTATATACGGGGGCGGCCTATATCCGAGCCAATACGGTATATATTTGCCCGAAGATGGGCTCTAAAATGGGGGTGCGGCCTATAATAGGGGTTTAGCGCAGGGATGTGTAATTCGGATCGCCCGACCCCCGGGACATTAAGTTCTGGGCGGGTTTTTTTTTTTTTTGTTTAGCCCTGCTGTGGGAAGGATTAGGCAGGGTTAGGATCCAGATTCTTTTTGGTGTGTTCTTTTTTTCTTATGTTTTTTTTTTCCCCGACGTCGTATCTTATAGTTGCCTTTCTATTTTTTGATGGCATTTAATGTTCTATTTTGTTTGCATGACCGCCTAACACAATGCTATTATAGCTTTGCCTTTGTTAACTCGACTGTTGGATTCTCTATGGGTCGCTACTAGTATTTTTGGATCTATGTATATATGTATACATTTTTTATTATGCATGTTTATATATGAATAAAATATTTAAAAATAAATATATATATATATATATATATATATATATATATATATAATATCCCTTTTGGTTTCCTGATCAATAAAAAAAGGAAACAAATAGCAAAACTAATGTTTTATAATAATAACTTTATAAAACCAGAATGAGTGTTTGCAGTATTATCAAAGAGGCATCTGATTGGCCCCAAGTTTATAATGCAGAATTACAGTGACCACAAACTTACAGCCCAAGTCATTTGTTAAACACCCCAGGGTATTTCAAATGCTGGTATTTTAACCATGCACTAAATTTACCACCAGCCTTTGTCAAAGTTTTTGTGGTAGTACCGTATTGGCTCGGATATAGGCTGCCCCCGTATATAGGCCGCACCCTAAAAGTTTGGTGCTTTTTTAAAGAAAAAGTTTTTTTCTTTATAAAAGCACCAAAAAACCATGCTGCCACTCTGTCCCCCCCCCCGAGATATGCTACCACTGTTCTCCTCTCCCCCCAAGATATGCTACCACTGTCCTCCTCCTCCCCACCGAGATATGCTGCCACTGTCGTCCTCCTCCCCCCGAGATATGCTGCCACTGTCCTCCTCTGCCCCCCCGACTTACCGGAGCAGAGTCCTGGGTGTCTTGCGGGGCCGGCGGGGGACATCTACGCAATACACGTATACAACTTCCGGTGCCGGCACCGGAAGTTGTATACGCGTATTGCGTAGATGTCCCCCGCCGGCCTCACAAGACACCCGGGATTCTGCTTTGGTAAGTCGGGGGGGGGCAGAGGTAAAACGCATCGTGCGGACGGTCCGCACGATGCGCTTAGACAGCCTCCCGTGCCGGCACCCCCCCCGTGGAAAGTGCTGGCAGGGGAGGCTGTCTAAGCATATCGGGGAGTAGGATGCAGGTCCCCTGCACCGCTGCGGGGAATCTGTATCCTAACCATGCAGTCCCGGGCGTCGGGTGCTAGACCCCGAATATAGGCCGCACCCCCACTTTAAAGACTTAAAGTGGAGGGAAAAAATGCGGCCTATATTCGAGCCAATACGGTATTTTTTTTTTTCCCCCTCCCCACACATACATTGCAGTTCAGTTTATTATGAATTTACAGCACGTGTATGCAACAGCCAAACAAACCCAAATTTGTAATACCTCCTGAGTACAGTGACACCACTTAAAGTTTGTTTGGGGTCTAAAAGGCTACATTTGGGGATTGGCCTGGTTCAAAGATGTCCCAAATAGGACATGGGGCAGTATGACCAGATTTTTTTTTTTTTGAAATTGCAATATGCTGCTTCAACCTATTTGCATACAACCTGCAAAAAAATATAGAAGCATTGGATATTTTGAAACTCGGGGCAAATATGAGAATCTATTTAGCATATTAGCTTTTGCAGAGGAGTGAAAGATATTTAAAATTGTAAATATATTTTTTGGAACTGGAAGGTTCCACTGATGGTGACATCAGTGGGAAATTATTTTTACATGTTGCATTTATTTTACTAATCACATTGTGATTAGAAAGCTGGGCTGCATTGACTTGCATGGTTGAATGCAGTACCTGTATTCAACCTGCAAGGGGAGTCAGAGTTCTCAGGAGGGTCTGGAAAGACCCTTGGTGAAACTTTTTCGACTCTTTATTTCCCGTTGCGGGACGTGTCCAGGACTGCACACTGACGTCAGCGGGCGGTCCTGCTGACGTCGGCAGGAAATGCTCCCATTTAACAGAAAAATGTGCGGGGCGTGTCAAGACCCCGTGACCCGGAGGATGTGGGTCTTGACCCGGAGAACCAGAGAAGCAGTGCTCGCCCGGCAATCTCGGGGTCAAACCCGGAGAGTTCCCAGGAATGCTGATGATCACAAATCCTGCTTGACATACAGCTGTTGAGTGGGGAAAAGGGGCAAGGTACATGCGGCTGCCATATGCTTCAAAGTTTACGTGATGGCTGTGTCCAATGATTTACCATTCCTCCTTAGTGTGGGCTCTTAGGGGCAGTAAACATTCCCTTGTATACATCCTGTACACTCTGGTTTGAGTGAAACTTAATGTTGCATTTCTGTTACCAGTCAACCAAGCTTGTTTATTCCTCTGTAAAAATTAAATAAGGGCACACAGATTTCCTTGGAGGTTTCCACTTGTGGTTCCCAGTTAAAATCTGTGGCAAATAAAGGACAAGCAGAAGACAGTAAGACAGTCTTCATAAACATTTGCACAGACCTGATGCATCAGATTTGGTAGTAAGTTATCTGATTACTTGAGCATCTAATTTTGGTTGCTTTATTATGTTTTTTCTTTCTTGTTTTCAAGGCTGTAAAAATGGTAGACCGGAATATCTACATAATTCAAGGTGAAATCAGCACAGTTGTTGGTGCAATAAAACGCAATGCAAGATGGAGCATTCACACTCCTTTGGTAAGCTCTAAACATTTAAAATTTCATAACTAAGATGTGCTTTGTTCCGTTTCATCTATCCCTTTTTTATTGTCGATTTTGTTAGTAGTGTTATGAGAACATCTCAATAAAAGCATATTCTTTACTTCCACAATATCTAAAAGTTAAACAAAAGGTTCAATGGCACAGTATCCTGAGAGCAGCACAGTATGGTATTTTATAATGAACTTACAAGATATATTGCACATGAAATAATGTGCAAATAGGCAGTGTATGAAGTTCTTCTGAGGTGTTTCCACACAGATATTTTAGTGCTGAATAATGTCCCAAATGGAGCTCTAGGATATACAGTGGGCCAAAAAAAAGTATTTAGTCAGCCACCAATTGTGCAAGTTCTCCCACTTAAAAAGATGAGAGAGGCCTGTTATTTTCACCATAGGTACACTTCAAATATGAGAGACAGAATAGGGGGAAAGAATACAGGAAATCACATTGTCTGATTTTTAAAGAATTTATTTGCAAATTATGGTGGAAAATAAGTATTTGGTCAATAACAAAAGTTCATATCAATACTTTGTTATATACCCTTTGTTGGCAATGACAGAGGTCAAACGTTTTCTGTAAGTCTTCACAAGGTTTTCACACACTGTTGCTGGTATTTTAGACCATTCCTCCATGCAGATCTCCTCTAGAGCAGTGATGTTTTGGGGCTGTCGCTGGACAACACGGACTTTCAACTCCCTCTAAAGGTTTTCTATGGGGTTGAGATCTGGAGACTGGCTAGGCCACTCCAGGACCTTGAAATGCTTTTTACGAAGCCACTCCTTCATTGCTTGGGCGGTGTGTTTGGGATCATTGTCATGCTGAAAGACCCAGCCATGTTTCATCTTCAATGCCCTTGCTGATGGAAGGAGGATTTCACTCAAAATCTCACGATACATGGCCTCATTCATTTTTTCCTTTACACGGATCAGTCGTCCTAGTCCCTTTGCAGAAAAACAGCCACAAAGCATGATGTTTCCACCCCCATGCTTCACCGTAGGTATGGTGTTCTTTGGATGCAACTCAGCATTCTTTCTCCTCCAAACACGACGAGTTGAGTTTCTACCAAAAAGTTCTGCCTTGGTTTCATCTGACCATATGACATTTGCCCAGTCCTCTTCTGGATCATCCAAATGCTCTCTAGCAAACTTCAGACGGGCCCGGACATGTACTGGCTTAAGCAGGGGGACTCGTCTGGCACTGCATGATTTGAGTCCCTGGCGGCAGGTCATTCGCTAGGTTCCCCCCGTGTGGTTCTGGGATTTTTGCTCACCGTTCTTGTGATCATTTTGACACCACGGGGTAAGATCTTGCGTGGAGCCCCAGATCGAGGGAGATTATCAGTGGTCCTGTATGTCTTCCATTTTCAAATAATTGCTCCCACAGTTGACTTCTTCACACCAAGCTGCTTGCATATTGCAGATTGTTTTCCCAGCCTGGTGCAGGTCTACAATTTTGTTACTGGTGTCCTTCGACAGCTCTTTGGTCTTGGCCATAGTGTGGTTTGGAGTGTGACTGTTTGAGGTTGTGGACAGGTGTCTTTTATACTGATAACAAGTTCAAACAGGTGTCATTAATACAGGTAACGAGTGGAGGACAGAGGAGACTCTTAAAGAAGATGTTACAGGTCTGTGAGAGCCAGATATCTTGCTTGTTTGTAGGTGACCAAATACTTATTTTACCGAGGAATTTACCAATGAATTCATTAGACATCCTACAATGTGATTTCATGTATTCTTTCCCCAATTCTGTCTCTGATAGTTGAAGTGTACCTATGGTGAAAATTACAGGCCTCTCTCATCTTTTTAAGTGGGAGAACTTGCACAATTGGTGGCTGACTAAATACTTTTTTGCCCCACTGTATTGCACATAAAGTGATGTCCAAATGAGCAGTATATGGAATTCTCCTGGGAATACAACTTCTCCTACTCAAACATTTCACCATTAACTAGTAAGGTGAATTGATGACCTTCTTTCAAATGGTTTTACTAAGTGCTAATTCTCTTCTATTGTGAGTGATTACATGAAAACGCCTGCATATATTGTTAGTCGATTTTATATAAAGATGTTCAATTTATTTTTTCCTTTTTTTTTTTTTTTTTTTTTTTAATGTTTTTTTTTTTTTTGGACAAATCTCAAAAGCCTAGCAGTAGTAGTGCGTAACTTACATATGCTTGCAATGGACCCCTGGTTCCATTACAAGACTCACTGATATTGTTTGTTTTATTGTATGTATCTCTAGCTGCACCGCAATAAGGCTTTCGAAGCTATGGGAATCTAGGCATTTCAGTTCCCAGTTAAAATTAGTTGGACTGCTTACAAGCAATGACCATTCAGTAAGACAATCCTTTTGTCAAGTAATAGTATCTTGCTATTGTTGTCTGTATCTGAGAGATGTCAAATTTCTAGAAATTTTGAAATTATAGAGAATTTTTTTTTTCGTGGAAAATGGTATTTGGAAAAAATGCAGAGTGGAATAGTTCTGCAAATTGAAAATAATGTACTTTATGTTCCCCGTTTATATAAAAGTATTATGCTTGACATAAAAGTAGAGCATATCAAATAATGAACTAAAATATAATTCTAAAACTTTTTGTTATGAATGGAAAAAGGTTTATAAACGCTAAGAACATATGTTATATATGAGAACAGGATGGCGGTCTCACCATTTTACTAAGAGATGGAAAAGAGGCACCAATTTACTGACAAGTCTCAGACTATAGGTAAACATTATGGGGGAAAACATTAATAGGAATCATTGAAAAATTAAGTTAACTTTGTAATGTTTATCCAATACGAATTTAACTTATTACCTGCCAATTAAGGCCTAAAATAGAAACAATCTGAAACGCTGTTTTCTGAAATATTGTCCCTTAATCCCTTAACGTCCATTGATGTGCCTGACACATCATTTCAATAAAACAAGATTAGAAAGTGATCTATGATCACTTTCAAAGAAACAGAGTATATGCTTTTCTGAAAAAAAGAGAATAGAAATGGTATTTCTCCACAAAACCATTGGTTAGACAATGACAATATTAATTGGGGAGGTAGACCCTTTTCTAGATTTGTTCACGCCTCTTTGATGCAAAAAAAGAGGAGTAGCAATTATTTTTTCTGATTCTTTAAACATAGACATTCAACATCAAGAAATGGACAAGGAGGGCAGATATATAATATTAATAGCAAATATAAATGAGATACTATTTACAATAGTAAATTTATATTTACATAATTCGGCTCCCATGGTCCTTTTTTCTAAAATAATGATGAGAACAGAAAAAATTAAAAAAGGAAACCTCTTGATAACAGGGAATTTTAACTGTGTCCAAGATACAGATTTAGACAAAAAGCTACTCAAATCAATTTCAGTGAACAATGAATTAAAAAAAGCAAGAAGAGCATTAGATAACGAAATGAGGAAATATAATCTATATGATCTATGGAGATTAACGCATCCAGGACCAAAGAGATTATACACACTTCTTTAAGGTCCATTGCTCTTATACTAGGATAGATTTGATCTTGGGCAATCTCTCTACACAAAAATTTGTGAAAAAAATGTATATAAAAGAAAACATGTGGTCTGATCACAGCCAGGTATTTTTTTTAGATCAATGAAAAAAGAAAATATACACCAAATACAACTTGGCGCCTAGATGATGCTCTGTTATATAAAGAAGATAAAAAAAAAAATATATCATAGAGAAAACTAGGAACTATTTCCAAGAAAATCAAAGCAAAATATTTGGTGTGCATACAAGGCTGTTATCAGAGGATGCTTTTTATTAACCCCTTAAGGACAATAGGGGTTCTTACTCGTAGTATATTATGGGACAATGGCTCTTTTAACATTTTTCAGTGTTGCTGTTTAGCTGTGATTTTCTTCTTTCTCATTTCGTGCTCCCACACATATCATATATTGTTTTTTTCAGGACAAACAGGGCTTTCTTTAAATACTATTATTTTTATCATATCATCTAATTTACTATAAAAAAAAATGATAAAATATGGTGATTTTTTTGTGAAAAAAATAAGTTTTCTCACTTTTTGAACAAAAAAAACTTTTACTCATCTGCAAAAACTAATGAAAAAACATGCTAACTAGATTCTACTATTTGTCCTGAGTTTAGAAATACCCAATGTTTTTATGTTTTTTTTGCTTTTTTCTGCACGTTATGGGGCAATAAGTAGCAAAACGCTTATGGGGCAGTAAGCGTTTTGCTATTTCAAAACCATTTTTTCCCCAAAGCTGGTCATTCTGCCCCATGTGCCATTTCGGGTATCTTTGAAGCCGGCCAATGAAATTTACCCCATCAAACCATATATTTTTAAAAACTAGACACCCCAAGGCATTGCAAATGCTGGTATTTTAACCCTTCCCATGCATTAATTCTACCACTAGCCTTTGTCAAACTTTAGGGTAGTAACATTTTTTTTTGTATTTTTTTTTTTTCAGGTAAAAATTTACCGCTACTGGTATATGTCCGTGTCAAACAACACGTCACTGGTCTGCCGTTTAACCCACCGATCGCCATTATTCACTGTGAATCACGGGGATCGGGAGGTTGTGAAGCCCCGTCTGGAGCATTGCAGGCTTGCCTCAATGAAGAGGCAGCCTGGAATGACCCTCACCCGATTTGCATCGGGCTCGGTGATCAGAAGGTTTGAAACTTTTTTTTTTTGGTTTGCCTGGACAGCCTCACTTGTGAGGCTTCCAGGAAAACCGCAATGCCGCCGATCACCAGCAAATATCGCGACCACGTACATGTACGGGCATTGTCACTAACGCATTGCATCGTCACCCCGTACATGTACGTGGATTGTCGTTAAGGGGTTAAATTTAAAAAAAAATCCAAAAAAAGGAAATAGTTTTATCAGATGTATATATAGATCTATATAGAGCAACAATGGAGAATAAAGTAAACCCAACAAAAGCAAAATCAGAGGAGATCAAAATAATACAAGAAAATTATAAACCAAATAGAGATGGATATAGTACTTAAAAATATGGAAAAACTCTAAAAATTAGATATTACCATAGAAACAATAGATCGAATAAAATTATGTCTAATAGATTAAAAAAATTAAGGCGAAGCGCAAAATAACCAAAATCACAGATTCTAACAATCTAACACCAGAAGATATACCGGAAAGGTTCAGACTATTCTACCAAGATCTGTATAATTAACCAATAACAAATTCAGAAGAGGACATATCTGCATATTTAAAAAATACTAAAATCCCTCCGATTACACAAACACAAAGAGAAATATTAAATAAACCTATATTAAAAAGTGAAGTAAATACAGCAATTGATCGCTCAGTAAAATATAAAACGACAGGACCCGATGGCTTTGGAACCTTCTTCTACAAATCACTTGTTTGACAAAAACATTTAATCAAATTGCCTTAGATAAAGAATGCCCCGGGGATATGTGTGCACAGTTAACCTTATTAAATTAATTAAATTAACCATCGGTCCTCAGCATTAAATTAATCCTGAAGACCCCATTAACCATCACTGCCCCTAAATTAATCCTGAAATTAGTCCCTCCCTGCAGTCACTGCCAATTGGTCCCGCCCCTTTCTTTCTCCAGCAGTGATTGCAGGGAGGGACTGGTAAGTAGGAACTGCTGCTGCGAGCCACAAACTGATTATAAAAACGAGGGGTGTTTTTCAGAGCATTTGCTTTGAAAAAACCCTCATTTTATAATCTATAAAAATCGATTAATCAATAATAAAATTTGTTGGCAACGATTTTCATTATCGATTATTATCGATTAGTTGTCGCAGCCCTAGACTCCATACTGATGTCAAGTGCACCACCTTCTTATTTTGTGCTCAAAAGAGAGGTATGCGGTAATAGTACTATAAATAATAAAAAATACTGCGTGAGGAAAAAAGCTGAAATGCCGAAAGCAGTGAAAAAGAAGCTTGTTTGTACTGAAATTCATTTCAGGATGTGTTAAACAGATATAATATATATATATATATATATATATATATATATTATATTTATTTATTTTTGCTCTCTCAGCCTAGTGGATTAAAAAGTGGCTGAGTGACTGACAGAGGCTTGCAGTTAATTACATACGTTAGCAGCAAGGTGTTGTTACCAGTGGGGAAGCTATTTTATTAGTGATATTGCAAAAGGTCTTGATGGAAAGATATATATTTTTGGTACAAAGATTTGCGACAGGGTTGATGTTCCTTGAGGGATAAGGCAAATGGCAAATTATTTAGGTAAAAAGGAAAATAGTAAGAGCTGTGGCAAGCAATGTTTAATCTGGAAAGTGCAATATATAGAATATTTGATACTGTCCTAAGGTCAACATTTTAAGAAAGGGATTATGGGGTAATTATTTCAGAGGACCTAACAGTAAGTAGACAATGCAAGAGAGCAGCAGGAAATGCCAGAATGCTTGGTTGTTTATGGAGGGGTATTAGTAGGAGAAATAGAGAAGTTCTCATGCTGGTGTACAGAGCACTAGTGACACCTCAATTATTGTATTGTGTAAAGTACCATGGATTGCAGAATTAAAAAAAAAACAAAAAACTTACCAGAAAAGGTTAAATGATCGTAACACATAGCCTGAAAGATGGATGTGATGGATGCATGGAAATGCATGGAAATGGTTAAAATACTACCATTTAAAATACCTTGTGGTGTCTAGTTTTCAAAAATATACGGTTTGTTGGCGTAAATTGCGTTGGCCAGCTTCAAAGATACCCGAAAGAGCACACAGGGCAGAATGACCAGCTTTGGAAACAAAATGGTTTTGAAATAGCAAAATGCTATTTGCACCATAAAAACATTGGGTATTACTAAACTTAGATCAAATAGTAGAATCTTTTTAGCAGGTTTTTTCATTAGTTTTTTTGGATGAGTAAAAGATTTTTCGGGTAAAAGTGAGTTGTTTTTTTTTTCCAATTTTTTTTATCTTTTTTTTTTATGGGAAATTAGATATGATCAAAACAATGGTATCTGAAGACAGTCCTTCTTGTCCTGGAAAAAAACAATATATAACTTGTGGGTACCCTAAATGAGTGAGGAGAAAATTACATCTAAACACAAGCACTGCAAAAGTACAAAAACAGCCTAGGTCCCAAAGGGTACAAAAGGTAAAAAACAGCCTGGTCCTTAAGGGGTTAATAAGATCTGTGTGTTCTTGTATATCTGCCTGGAGTGTTTTTAGTATCCCTTTTTGACCTCTGCAAGATCGCTGATTTGGAACTTCACCGCTACTGATCTGTGGCCAGCTAGCTGAGAGGTAAACCCATCAACAAGGATTAGGGTCACCTGGTTCTCGTTAGTTTTATCTTATTGATCATTCACATGCCCTTTAATAACGCTTTGATTTCTCTTCCTAGTCTAGACGTGTATTAAAAAGTAAAATTTGTTTAAAAAAAAAAAAAAAAAAATTCCTATAGGGTAAAGAGGGAGAGAGTTTCTTTTGAGATACATTTGTTTATTCTCTTTTTTTGTCTCCTTTGTTTTTAGGATGAGGAACAGGACCCGTTGCTCCACAGTTTTAGCCTCCTTAAGGAGATGTTAAATAACATAAAAGGTAATTATTATTCTCTCTGATGTCCAAGCTTGGATCTTAAAACATATACTTAGGGGTGCTTGGTACCCTTAAGTAAATCTGTTTATACCCTAAATGTTGGCTCTTACAAGTTGGTGGCGCCGAATAAAAAGTAAAAGTTCCCAGAGTGTCTGTCTGGGAACTTCAATTCACAATGTAGGTCAATAGAGCACAACTTCCTAAGAAAAAATCTATAAAAAAATAAAAAAAAAAGAGTAACATCTAAAGATAATGCTCCAGTTATGTCGCCATTACGTTATAAGGTTCCAAGAAAATTTATTAAAAATGCCAATTTTAAGACCTTTTATTTGGTCACTGAATCTTTTTTAAAATGCTAACATTTGATGCTGACAAATGATGGGGGTAAATTTAAATTGGCTGAGTTCAAAGATGTCCCAAATAGGACAAGGGGACATAATTACCAGATTCCTAAAAAAAATTAATTAAATAGCAAAACCCTACTTGTACCTCCCAGTTTTTTTCATTAGTTTTCATATAGGAATTTTAAAAAAAAAATGAAAACAATGAGATTCCTCTAATGCTTTGGAAACTCTCTGCGGACCATGGCTTTTGCTCTGAGATGCAATTAAGCAAATGTCAGGTATATCCTACTAGAACAGCTGAACTTTATTTGTGATTAATCAGTCACTTTAAACAATGGCAGGTGTGTAATGACTATTTAACATGAGTTTGAATGTGATTGGTTAATTCTGAACACGGCCAAAGCCACAGTTATAAGAGGGTAAGGACACTTATACAATCAGGTTATTGTGAGTTTTTGTTTTCCTCCTCAAAGATTTCAGTTTGTTTCGCAATTTAATTGTTCACATTAAAGGTGGAAAAAGTTCTGACATGATTTATCTTTGTCTCATTCTTTAATATCACAAGGACCTGCCATTTTACACAGGGGTGTGTAAACTTTTTATATCCACGGTATCTGCGGATATGTAATAGATGCTTTTTGTGCCTTGTACAAACCTTATTAGAATATTGCTACAGCTGATGGTAGTTTTCAAGACATGACATTGACTGTGGGTAGATAAAGACATTTACTTGATTTGTGTTTGGATTATTTCTGTACATTTTCTATGGTTTATTAGTATACAGATAGCCTTTATTTTTTTTGGGGGGGGGGTTCCTTGTCTTACTATCTCTGTTCAACTTTTCTCCTCTGCTGTTGCTTGCAAGGCACATATTTGATCAGGTGGCTCAGAAACATCCACTATCAAGCTGTGCCCTTTAAATTGTCAATATTGTCCTACTTTCCATTTCTTTCACTTTTGGAGTTTATTTGTAATTTTAGGATTCTCTTCAGTGTCTGTAATACAGCTCATTGTTTAACCAAAATTTACGTTAGGGAATGGTACAGGGAAGCAGTGTAAATGTTCATTGTTGTTGCACCGGAATATTCCTGTGTTTTAATGGTTTTTTTTTGGTTTGTTTTCGCTTTAACAAATTCTACATTGTATTAGTTGCTAGTACTGTTTGATTGGGTAAATTGATGGTATGTTATAATTTGTATAACCCAGGGTTGTTGTTTTTTTTTGTTTGTTTGTTTTAGTAAGGATTTCTATTTATAAAAATTTTGTATGAATCAATGTTTTTTTTTAAAGGCACAAACATAAAACGAAAAAATACATGTATTTTACACAACTAGAGCCAAATGATTTGGAAACCAAACCACCCTAGGATTTGTATCTGTTTTGACCGTTGTACGGCAAAAATAATTTATACAATAAGGTGGCCATCGCTTTTTTTTTTTTCTCTCTAACTTGTCGTAGTGATATGTTAATGTAAGTAGTGGTCACAGATTTCTAAACCATCCCAAAAAATTATGTTCGCTGGTGGGGATTTAGCCCTCAAGGACCGTTTTTTTTTGTGAGGAAATCACTCTAATACCTGTGAAAGAAAGGGTTTCAGTGCACCATTTTCAAGCAGAAGCAACTCTCAGAAGCATCTCTCTGAAGTTTGAAAGGAGAACTGCATTCTTACTCTCTGTAAATCTTACCTGATACTTTATGAAATCAGATTCTGCAGAATCCGTGATGCATTTGCAAGGAAGACACCATGTAAATGTAAATAGACCTCACAGCTATCGTATGCATTAGCTCCTTATGGACCAAAAAGATGACGTTACATAAGCTTAGAAACGGATGAAAGGTTGCGTTCTTTGCTTAATGGTGCTGCTGTAATGCTTCAATGTTGAGGCAACACAGAAAACTACAGAGGGGGCCATGTGTGGCCCCTCCCTGGCGCCTCGATGTTCACCAAATACTATATGGTGGCAGATGCCTGATTCAGAGTTAAAATGCTAGCCTTTGAAATACCCATGGGGTAAATAGTTGTGTAAAAAAATAAAATAAAATGTTTTACCGGCTAAATTAAATTGGTCTGGTAAAAAGGAAAATCAACCCTGTCGCAAATCTTTGTACCAAAAATATATATCTTTCCATCAAGACCTTTTGCAATATCACTAATAAAATAGCTACCCCACTGGTAACACTCAGCCACTTTCTAATCCACTAGGCTGAGAGAGCAAAAAAAAAAATAAAATATATATATATATATATATATATATATATATATATATATATATATATTATATCTGTTTAACGCATCCTGAAATGAATTTCAGTACAAACAAGCTTCTTTTTCACTGCTTTCGGCATTTCAGCTTTTTTCCTCTCGCAGTATTTTTTTATTATTTATAGTACTATTACCGCATACCTCTCTTGAGCACAAAATAAGAAGGTGGTGCACTTGACATCAGTATGGAGTCTAGGGCTGCGACAACTAATCGATAATGAAAATCGTTGCCAACAAACTTTATTATTGATTAATCGATTTTTATAGATTATAAAATGAGGGTTTTTTCAAAGCAAATGCTCTGAAAAACACCCCTCGTTTTTATAATCAGTTTGTGACTCGCAGCAGCAGTTCCTACGTACCAGTCCCTCCCTGCAATCACTGCTGGAGAAAGAAAGGGGCGGGACCAATTGGCAGTGACTGCAGGGAGGGACTAATTTCAGGATTAATTTAGGGGCAGTAATGGTTAATGGGGTCTTCAGGATTAATTTAATGCTGAGGACCGATGGTTAATTTAATTAATTTAATAAGGTTAACTTAAGGTGCAGTTAGAGGTAAAGGGGGGGGGACTAAGGAGAATCAAATTCCTGGGGGCAGTGAATATTAACCCTGTATTTATTTATAAAAGTATTGTGTTTGTGAACGAGTCTACAAATCTATGAGTGCACTATGGCATATCAGGGGGGTATACGGCATACCTGGGGAGGACGGAGTGACATATCAGGGGGTATAAGGCATACTGGGGTATATAAGGCATATGTGGGGAGGGCAGTGTGGCATGTCTGGGAGGCAGTGTGGCAAGCCTGGGCTCAAATGTGCATAACTGAGGGGCAGGTTGGGAAATAAAAACAAGAAATGCATTGTTATCAAAGTTTTTTTTATTCTGCCATTTGTTTGTAACATCCTACTAGGGCTGCAACAACTAATCGATAATAATTGATAATGAAATTCGTTGCCAACGAATTTCATTATCGATTAATTGAATCGATTATTATCGATTATAAAACGAGGGTTTTTTCAAAGCAAACGCTCTGAAAAATACCCCTCATTATATAATCCGTTTGAGTGACTCACAGCAGCAGCTCCTACTTACCAGTCCCTCCCTGTAATCACTGTGACAACTGGCCCCGCCCCCTTCCTTCTCCCAGAAGGCCAGAACCACATGGCTGTGACACTCATCTAACTGTAAGTATAAAATTAATACCGTTTTTGCTCGATTATAAGACGAGGTTTTTTTCAGAGCAAATGCTCTGTGTGTGTGTGTGTGTGTTAGTTAAATGGGGGTATAGGGTGTGTGTGTGTGTGTGTTAAATGGGGGCATAGGGCATTTCTGGAGTGGCGTTAAGGGGGCATTTAATAGAGCACTCTGCCTCCTGAAATGCCTTATACCTCCCTATATGCCACTCTGCCCCATAATATGCCTTTTAACCCCCTAAATGGCAGAGTGGCATATAGAGGTATAAGGCATTTCTGGAGGCAGAGTGCTCTATACAATGCCTTTTAACTCCCTTAATGCCACTCTGCCTCCTGAAATGCCTTATACCTCCCTATATGCCACTCTGCCCCATAATATGCATTTTAACCCCCTAAATGCCAGAATGGGGTATAAGGCATTTCTGGAGGCAGAGTGGCACATAGGGGGTCAAAAGGCATACCATGGGGCACAGTGGCATATAGAGGGTTAAAAGGCATATCATGGGCCACAGTGCCATATTGGAGTGGCAAGCCTGGGGGCAGATGTGCGTAACTGGGGGACAGGTTGGAAAATACAAGAAATAAAAACAAAAAATATTTTTCTCAATCATAGCTTTTATTAAAAAAAATAGTTTACATGAATTAACATTTACTGGTAAATGTTAATATTCAGATTTTGGGGGGTCGTCTTATAATCAGGGTCGTCTTATAATCGAGCAAATACGGTATTTGGGCTACTGAAAGTTAGGGGAGGTGTGGGTTAATTTAGGGGCAGTTATGGTTAATGGGGTGTTTAGGGTTAATTTAGGGGCAGTTATGGTTAATGGGGTGTTTAGGGTTAATTTAGGGGCAGTTATGGTTAATGGGGTGTTTAGGGTTAATTTAATGATGAGGACTGAGGGTTAATTTGATTAATTTAATAAAGTTAACTTAAGGTGCAGTTAGAGATAAAGGGGAATCTAAATCCTGGGGGCCGTGAAGATTAACCCAGTACTTATTTATAAAAGTATGGTGTCAGTGTGATGCGAACGGGTCTGTGACTCTATGAGGGGACTATGAGATATTGGGCATATCTGGGGAGGACAGAGTGACATCTGGGGGTATAACGCATATACATTATATAAAGCATATGTGGGGAGGGCAGTGTGGCATGTCTGGGGAGGATGGAGTGGTGTATCAGGGTGTATAAGGCATATCTGGGGCCACAGTGGCATATCTGGGGGTAGAGTGGAGTGGCATATGTGGGGAGGGCAGCGTGGCATGTCTGGGAGGCAGTGTGGCATGTCTGGGGAGGATGGAGTGGTGTATCAGGAGGTATAAGGCGTATCAGGCACAGTGGCATATGTGGGGGTGGAGTGGCATATGTGGGAGGCAGCGTGGAGTGGTATATGTGGGAGGCAGCATGGCGTGGTATATGTGGGAGGCAGCGTGGCGTGGTATATGTGGGAGGCAGCGTGGAGTGGTATATGTGGGAGGTGGCGTGGTATATGTGGGAGGCAGCGTGGAGTGGTATATGTGGGAGGCAGCGTGGAGTAGCATATGTGGGAGGCAGCGTGGAGTGGCATATGTGGGAGGCAGCGTGGCAAGCCTGGGCTCAAATGTGCATCAATTGGGGGGCCTGGTTGGGAAATAAAGACAAGAAATGCATTTTATCAAAGTTTTTTTTTTATTCTGCTGTTTGTATTTAACATCATTTGTTTATTAAATTATTTTAAATAAATGAAAAATTTACATTCATTTTTTTTATCCGATTAATCGAAAAAATAATCGGCCAACTAATCGATTATGAAAATAATCGTTAGTTGCAGCCCTGATGGAGTCCTATCTGCCAATGTATTGCTGATGTTTGTTGCTCATTTGATTTTACTCAACAGTTTTGAAACCTCAATTTTAAGCCGTTCAGTGTTTAACGTAGGCCTTTCGTATGGTTCGTCATGTTGTGAAAGGACCTGAACATTTGTTAGAATTGTCTCTTGCGCTGCTGTTATGATTGACAGCAGCATGTGCCTGTATAGCAGTTGCAGCTTGACATCTTTGATATAATGACTAGGGTTGGGTAAATATAGCAAGCACTCTGCATTGCGAGAGATGCATTGTTCTAGTAAAAAGAAAGTCGTGTTCCATATGAAAACAACTTGTATAGGATTTTGTTTTAGGTTGTATTGTGGATTTTCTTTGTTAAATAGTGGCAACCTCGATTCAGTATATGAAGATCCAGAATCAAAAAAATGAAGACGCCACTTGTAAATAGCAGGTTAAATAGTCATCAAGTGCAGATCTCCCTGGCAATGAATCTGTTAAACTACATTCCTTTCTATAAACACAATGGTTTGGTTTAGTAATCTTAAAAAAAAAAAAAAAAAAAAAAAAAAAAGGGTTATTGAGATGTCCCTACTGGACCTGCGGAACAATAATCCTTTCAATACAAGATACTTGTCCAAGCTGTATTATCCTGAAAAATTTGACACACGAAAACTATATAGTAGATAGAGCAGGCTTTGCAGAAAGCACATAACTTGTTTTTCAGTCATTTACTGTTGCAAGGCTTTATTTCTGAATCTGAAGAAAGTGTTTTTGGTTGTGTTATGTCCGTATAGCTATCACCCCAGGTATAAGCATAAGCTATATATACAACAAGCTAAAGTGTGTGAATACCTGACCATCACACCTATATGAGCTTGTTGGACATCCAATTCCAAAATCTTGGGCATTCTTCCATCCTTTTGTGGCTAGAAGAGCCTCTGCTGCTCTTCTTCTTTTTTTTTATTTTTTTAAGCATCATTGTATTTGATTGCACCACGTCTCTTGGTACAAATTCCTTACTGTAAAGAATCCCTTCTTTTTGTTTTCTATGACATTCTTTGACCATCTAGAAATGGCCTTCTGTTCTTTGTAACATAGTAACATAGTAACATAGTTCATAAGGTTGAAAAAAGACCAAAGTCCATCAAGTTCGACCTATATACATATTGTGTCCCTACCGTGTTGATCCAGAGGAAGGCAAAAAACCCTTATGAAGCAGATGCCAATTGCCCCATACCAGGGGGAAAATTCCTTCCCGACTCCAAATATGGCAATCAGAATAAATCCCTGGATCAACGTTCTGTCCCTATTAATCTACTATCCATAACTTGTGATATTATTGCTTTCAGGAAGCTTCTCCTAATGAACATGTCACTGGCAAGCACTTTTTATATTGGCCGTGCACTTTTTTTTATACGATGTTATAGTATCCCCTCTAAGATGCTGTTGTTCTAGCGTATATAGATGCAACCTTTTTAGTTTCGCTTAATGAAAAAAATCTTCCAATCCCTTTATTCATTTTGTAGCCCTCTTCTGCATATCTTCTTCTTTTTAAGAACCAGTGCACCACAAATTCAAGGTAAGATCTTAACCTTTACTTGTAAAGAGGTAAGATGGTATCCTCCTCTTGTGAATCTAAACCCTGTTTTATACATCATATTGGCCTTTGCAGCTGCTGACTGGTGTTGTGCACGTTGCTAAGTCTGACTACACTTTATTCCTAAATCCTTCTCCTTAGTAGTTTTTCCCAGGGAGATTAATCACTCCAGAGATCACGTTTCCGCGGCTCTGGAGTATAATGGTGGTGCATTTTACACCACTCCAGCCCACGTTTGGCATTGCACATAGTAAGCCTTCAGCCTGTGTGCAGCTGCTTGGCCATGAAAACTAAATTCATGAAGCTCCTGACACACAGTGCTTGTGTTGATGTTGCTTCCAAAGTCAGTTTTTTATTTTTTTATTTTATTAACATGCTTCATCACTCGTGCTGCAGCTCTGAGTATAATCTACCATTTGTAGTCAAACTGTTACTCACAGACTCTTCAGTTTCACAATAATAGCACTTACATTGGACTAGGGCACACTTTCCACAAACTAATCTTGGCATAGAATGCCAATTTTGCCACAAGTCACAATGTGTTAGTGCTATTATTGTGAAATTTAAGAGTGGGGGAGTAACAGCTTGTTCATGGAGATGGCATGACAATGTGCTTGTGTACACCTGTTAGCAAATGGGTATGGCTAAAATAGGAGAGATGGTCTTACATACTTTTACATATCATACTAGGGCTGCAACAACTAATCGATAAAAACGATAATAATCGATAATGAAAATCGTTGACAATCGTCAAACAGAGATCGGATTATAACACTAGAATCCAGATCCCCCGCAACTCTGCAGGGGACCTGGATTCCCCTGTATGGGGAGGGGGGAGGAGGCAGAGTGGTGTATGGAGAGGGGGGAGGAGGCAGAGTGGTGTATGGGTGAGTTATAGTGGTGTATGGGTGTGTAATGAATTTCAGGTTGGCAGAGTGGCATATCTGGGGGAGTTAGAGTGGTGTATAGGGGGAGGTAGAGTGGTTTATGGGGGGTATAATGAATTTCAGGGAGGCATATCTGGGGAGGCACAGTGGTGAGTCAGGGAGTATAATGAATTTCAGTGTGGTGCAGGGCATTTATGGGGGTGGAGTGGCATATCAGGGTGCACAATGGCATATAGGGAGGTATAAGGCATAAATGGGGGCGAGTGGCATATCAGGGAGGCATAAGACATATCTGGGGGTAAAAGGTATATGAGGGGGCTCAGTTGCATATCACAGGAGTATAAGGCATTTCGGGGGCACAGTGGCATATCAGGGGGCACAGTGGAATCTCTGGCATATAGGAGGTACAAGGCATATCTGGGGGCAGAGTGGCAAGCTGGGGGCAGTTTGGTAAATAAAGAAAATATAAACAAGGCTTTTTTCCTCATAGTTTTTTATTACATATGAAAAATAGGTAACATATGAATTAATATTTACTAATAACTTTGTATTAAAACCTAGTTTGAGAAACACTGTGTTTGGGTTCTTGTAGCTCGTATTATTGCCAGTAAACTAAGAAGGTGAATAGAGAAATGCCATTGTGATAAAGAGATGGAAGTGTAAATTGTAAGTTTTTTTTTTTTTTTTTTTTTGTTTTTTTTTTTTTACATTATTTTAAATAAAAATAATTTGCATTTTTTTTATCCCATTAATCGAAAAAATAATCGGCCAACTAATCTATTAAAATAATCATTAGTTGCAGCCCTATATCATACCTGTACCCAGTAAACCCCTTAATCACACTACTTGTAGGAAAATCCCATCCTAATGTAAAAATTGTACAGCTTTGTAAAGAACACTGCACACCTTATATTATTTTCTCTATACGTGCTGGGAAAGTATGTAAATTCTGTATGAATTAGGTATTTCTGAAATCAGGACATCTGAATTGAAAAACTTGGAGGGGATGTACATCACTTTACCTAATTTTGTGTAATTTTTTAACTAAACTTCTCATCCTAAATGTTCAGCTAATCATCCAACCATGGTATCAAAAGAAAGCTCTATCTCTCCTTGAAAAAAAACTATATATAGTTTACATGGGTATACACGGGAAAAGGGGAATAATCGCTGAACCGTCAAACCGCAAAAATGGCCCTGGACTGAAGGGGTTTACTGCTGTGTGTATGTTTATTACCATAGTAGATGGACAGTGCACAAAAAGTTATCTAGACCTCTTAACAGTGGCGTCGGCCTATTGAAACTCCTCATAGGAGAGGGGGGGTAGATAGGGAGAGGGGGGTGAGAAAAGATGGTAATAAGAATATTGAAATGAAGTCAGTGAGAATAAGTGTGAGAGTGAACAAATTCATGTGTGTATGAATTGTGCAAATGAGTTGGAGAACAAAATGAATTGTGAGAATGAGTGAAAGAATTGATGAATTTGTGAGAATGCATTAATATGTGTAACTAAATTGTGTGAAAGAATGAGAATTAATGATTGTGTGAATTAGTGAGTAATGATTTTTGGAAAGGCAAAGATGGCACAGGCAGAGTGTTTATGGGATAAAAGGTGGCCCAGGTAGCGTGTTTATGGGACAAGGATGGCACAGGGTGGACTGTTTGGGGACAAAGATGTCATATACTAGGCTGCTAGGATTTGCAATCTTTGTCCCCAATGTGTGTTATCTGCGTGCTGGTCAGGTTCTATGTGGACAGTGTGGATGCCAGGGCTGGCTTTGGGGTGTGCAACCTGTGATCTATAGATTATACTTCCCCCTAATAAGAGAGAGTTCGCAAACACTTTTCTTTTCTGGGCTATTCTTTGCTCCAAACAAAATAACTTCCTCAGTGGTAGCCTCTGTCCAAGAAATAATGATCTCTGCAGAAGATGCTACTCGAAATATGAGAAGACAGACAGCAATATATAGAAGTTAGCGGCAATTTAATATATAAAAAATAACAACATCCATTCTTACATTGCAAGAAATGGAGTCCAGTGTCCGCAATTGGTGTCCTGAAGATAAGATATTTCACCGCGATATAGTGTCTTGAAGGCACTTCCTCGTCCGGCTCGCTAACTCCTCCTCCTCCGTAACGTGTCGTGGTGTAAAAGCTTAACCCCTTAACGACAATCCCCGTACATGTACGGGATTGCCGTGCAACGTGTTAACGACAATGCCCGTACATGTACGGGCTGCCATTAAATAGCTGCATCGCCGCGATTGTGGCTTTGCAGCATCCACGGAAGCCTCACAAGTGATGCTGACCGTGGATTCGGGCAGGGCAGCCCTTGGCAGCCCTCCCCGGAAGAAAAATGGCCGCCGCCGCACCGATCATCAAAGATCGTGGCGGCGCCCGGCTAAAAATGCTTAGGAAGCGATGGGAATCACTTCCTAAGCATAAACTGTGTTGCTGACATGCCTCAGTATCGAGGCATGTCAGCAACACTAGCCCCCTACCCCGATCGCCTTGTGATTGCTCCGAGGAGCAACCACAAGTGCCATCCTGTGAATGACGTTGCCGTCATTCACAGGATGGCATTAACAATAGATCTGAGTTCACAGAGGGTCTATCCAGACCCTCTTGAGAACTCTCGAGCTCCTCCTGCAGGTTGAATGCAGGTACTGCATCCAACCATGCAAGGTCAATGGAGCCCAGCTCACTAATGAGAGTGACTAGTAATAAAAAAAAAAAAAAAAAAATTAAAAAAAATTATTTGGTCAAAAATGTTTACAAAATATTAAAAAAAATATGGTAACATGTAAAAATCCCCACTGTCACCAAAAAAAAAGAAAAGTTTTTAATAAGCAAGTCCTAAAATTCTTTATCTTTACAAAAATTACAGCATGGAAAGAGTTAAAATATTGGCATTACAAATGCCCATAGGGTGTCTAGTATTAAAAAATATATGAGTTGATGGGGTAAATTGAATTGGCCGGGTTCAAAGATGTCCCAAATATGGGGCAGATGTCGAAATGGCAGAAAATACACACCTCACAAAGGCGGCCTTTTACCTCCCAAATAACCCTACAAACCCATGCATGGGGGGTATCACTGCACTCAGGAGATGTTACTGAACACATATTGGGGTGTTGTTTGACACGGACATACACCAGGAGCGATAAATTTATACCTGAAGTACAACATGTGTGAAAAAAATACAAAAAATTTACTACCATAAAGTTTCACAAAGGGTGGTGGTAAAATTAGTGCATGGAAAGGGTTAAAATACCAGTATTTTAGATACCTTGGGGTGTCTAGTTTTTAAAAATATATGATTTGATGGGGTAAATTGCATTGGCCGGCTTCAAAGATACCCGTAATGGCACAGATTTGGAAAAAAAAGGTTTTGAAATGGCAAAACGCTACCTGTATTTATTGCCCCATAACATGCAGAAAAAAGCAAAAAAAACATAAAAACATTGGGTATTTCTAAACTCAGGACAAATAGTAGAATCTATTTAGCAGGTTTTTTCATTAGTTTTTGCAGATGAGTAAAAGTTTTCTGTTTAAAAAGTGAGAAAAAGTAATTTTTTACAAAAAATCCCCATATTTTATCATTTTTTTATAGTAAATTAGATGATATGATAAAATGAATGGTATCTAAAGAAAGCCCTGTTTGTCCTGGAAAAAACAATATATAATATGTGTGGAAGCACGAAACGAGAAAGAAGAAAATCACAGCTAAACAGTAACACTGAAAAACGTTAAAAGAGCCATTGTCCCGCAATATACTACGAGTAAAAACCCCTATTGTCCTTAAGGGGTTAATGACGTCACGGCACAAAGCGTTTCGCTATAGCAGCTTCTTCACAGTGCATAGGAATCTTCTTCTCTTATATAGTGGCGATCCATCAAGTTAAAGTGCCCTACCTATACAAATCTAATAATGAGTGGATGTTATTATACAACCAAGGTAAGTGTTTCCATACATTATTTATTACTAAGAATATATTCACATTATTAGAACATATTCCATGTTATAAAATATATAACAATGTCTATAAAAAAAAAAAAAAAAAAAAAAAAAAAAAGAGAAAAAGGTAAGGGGTTATTATTCATATAGTATAAATACAATTTCAAATAGGTTATCTAATTAGGAGTATATTCCTAAGGGGGGAAATTGTGTGTGTGTGTGTGTGTGTGTGTGTATGTATGTATGTATATATATGTGTATATACCGTATTGGCCCGAATATAGGCCGCACTTTCCCCCCCACTTTAAGTCTTTAAAGTGGGGGTGCGGCCTATATTCGGGGTCTAGCGCCCGACGCCCGGGACATACAGTCATCGCGCAGACGTTTACTGGCAGCGGCGATGAGCGTGGACGACCTCCGCTGCCGGCACGTCTGCTCGATGTGCTTTAACAATCTGCCTTGCCGGGAATTCCCACGGGGGAAGTCCCGGCAAGGGAGATTTTAAAGCACGTCTTGCAGACGTGCCGGCAGTGGAGGTTGTTTATGCCCGCATCGCCGCTGCCGGTGAACGTCTGCGTGAACAATCTTCCTTGCCGGTACTTCCCATGGCGGAAGTGCCGGCACCGGAAGATGAATACGCGTTATGCGTAGGTGTCCCCCGCAAGACCCCGTGGAGTCTGCACCGGTAAGTCTGGTGGGGGGGGGCATCTTGGGGACAGAGTGGCAGCATATCTAGGGGGGGTAGAATGGTAGCATATCTCGGGAGGGATAGAGTGGCAGCATATCTCGGGGGGGGGGCAGAAACTTTTTTTCTTTAAAAAAGCACCTAACTTTTAGGGTGCGGCCTATATCTGAGCCAATACGGTATATATGTATATGTAATCAGAGCCGGCGTTGTGGCGCCCTGTGCGGACTACTCCTCTGGTGCCCCCCCTCTCTGCCCCTTCAAACTACCCCTCCCCTCTGCCCCTTCAAACTACACCCCCCTATGCCCCTTCAAACTACACCCCCCTATGCCCCTTCAAACTACACCCCCCCTATGCCCCTTCAAACTACACCCCCCCTATGCCCCTTCAAACTACCCCTCCCCCACTTACCTTGTTGCCGGAGTACTGCGGTGAGAGCGGGAGGCATCCATGAGATGCCGGCACCGCGACGGAGTCACGGAGAGTAAGGGGCGCCGATCGGTTGCTGAGAACCGGGACGGTTGCGCACCAGCCCGGGAATTAGATTAAAGCATCGTTTTTTTTATTGTTTTTTTTTTAAAAAAACTTTATTTAACATGAATGATGTTAAATAAAGTTGAAAAAAAAAACAAAAAAAAAAACAACGATGTTTTAAGTTAAGTCCCGGGCAGGCGCCCCTGCTACCATGGCGCCCTATGCGGTCGCACAGGCCGCACACCCCTAGGGTCGGCCCTGTATGTAATTTTTATTTTTTTTCTACATACAAATCATTATAAAAAAAACTATGTAACTCAGTCACTATTTAAACCCTTGGTGCAAGTGTCTTTAAATTAAAAATTGCCCTCATTTCTTGCTGGCCTAATTTTTGGGGGAGATCATCTCTCCTCCATGATCTCTTGATAAGAATTAAGCCCATAAATTTGAAACCTTTAGGATTTTTCATATGACACATGTTAAAATGAGCTGACACATTATGTTTTAAAAAGCCATTCCTAATATTACGGATATGTTCTTCTATTCTAATGTGTAGTGCACGTGAGGTTTTCCCTACATATTGGAGCTCACATGGACAGGTTAGCATATAAATTACATTTTTTAGAGTGGCATGTTATTATTATAGGGTATTGTATACCAGTCACTGTAGATGTATAATTTACTGTTTTTCTTTCTTGTATATGTGTAGAATGACAGGCTAAACAAGTACCACAACGAAAGAACAATTTTGTCTCAGAAAGTGATATTTTATGTTTGTTTATGTTTGTCTCTTAAAAAACCTTGCGCTATTTTTGATTTAATCTTAGGGGCTCCTCTGAATACAACCCTGGTATTTATACTAATATTTTTTTTATAATATTTTTAACCTTATGACTCGCTCCATTATAATCCAGAATAATGGGTATATCTAATTTATTATCCCTTTTCTTTTGTTTGGCAATTAAAAGATCTCTATTTTTATTTTCCACCTCCTTAATAGCCCTAATTACATCTTCTTTATTATATTTTTTTCTACAAATGATTCACCTAATTTTTCAGCCTGAATTCTTTATTGATCCTTTTCTGTACAGTTTCGGCGTAATCTGACAAATTGGCTTTTGGGGGCATTTTTAAACCAGGGACCATAATGACAGCTGTCAGATTGAATAAAATTATTTACGTCCACAGATTTAAAAAAGATTTTCTTACAAACGCCATCTTCAACATATAGTTTAAAATCCAGAAAATCAATTTCTTCCTTACTATTTGGTGATGTAAGTTTAATTGCCCATTGATTGTTATTTAAGATGTTTAAGAATTTGGCCAAAGCATCTTCGGAAACATTCCACACAAAAAGCAGATCGTCTACATAGCGCCAATAGGACACCAAACTTGCTCCCCACTCTGGACTGGAGTAGATATTCTTCTCCTCCCAGGCTGCCATGAATAAATTGGCATAGCTGGGGGCAAATTTGGTGCCCATAGCTGGTGTAAACTTTTTTCATTTAATCTGCTATTTTCTTTATACTGGTTCTGCCTAAAGGGTATTCGTGTTTCTTGAGAAAATTCTTGGGAATTTCTTAATTTAAAGACACTTGCACTAAGGGGTTTAAATAGTGACTTTGAGTTACATAGTTTTTTTATATAAGATTTTTATGTAGGAAATATATTATATATATATATATATATATATATATATATATATATAACCCCCCCCTTAGGTATATTCCTATTTGAAATTTTATTTATACTATATGAATATTAACCCCTTACCTTTTTCTTTTTTTCCTTTTTTTTTTTTAATACATTGTTATAAAATATATAACATGGAATATGTTGTAATAATGTGAATATATTCTTAGTAATGAATAATGTATGTAAACACTTACCCTGGCTGTATAGGTAGGGCACTTTAACTTGATGGATCGCCACTATATAAGAGAAGAAGACAGACAGTATTCCTATGCGCCGTGAAGAAGCTGCTATAGCGAAACGCTTTGTGCCGTGACGTCATTACGCTTTTACGCCACGACACGTTACGGAGGAGGCGTTAGCGAGCTGGACGAGGAAGTGCCTTCAAGACACTATCGCGGTGAAATATCTTATCTTCAGGATGCCGATTGTGGACACTGGACTCCATTTCTTGCAGTGTAATAGTGATTGTTTTTATTATTTCTATAAAATTGCTGCTAACTTCTATATATTGTAGGGCTGCAACAACTAATCGATAAAATCGATAATACATAATGAAAATCGTTGCCAACGAATTTCATTATCGATTAGTTGAATCGATTTTTATCAATTATAAAATGAGGGGTTTTTCAGAGCAAATGCTCTGAAAAATACCCCTCATTATATAATCTGTTTAGTCTGACTCACAGCAGCAGCAGCAGCTCCTACTTACCAGTCCCTGCCTGTAATCACTGTGACAACTGGCCCTGCCCCTTCCTTCTCCAGGCCAGAACCACATGGCTGTGACACTCATCTAACTGTCAGTATAAAAGTTAGGGGAGATGGGGGTTAATTTAGGGGCAGCTGTGGTTAATGGGGTGTTTAGGGTTAATTTAGGGGCAGCTGTGGTTAATGGGGTGTTTAGGGTTAATGGTGTGTTCAGGGTTAATTTAGGGGCAGTTGTTGATGGGCTCTTTAGGGTTAATTTAGGGGCAGCTGTGGTTGATGGGGTCTTTAGGGTTAATTTAGGGGATGCTGTGGTTAATGGGGTGTTTAGGGTTAATTTAGGCGCAGTTATGGTTAATGGGGTATTTAGGGTTCATTTAGGGGCTGTTGTGGTTGATGGGGTATTTAGGGTTGATTTAATGATGATGACTGAGGGTTAATTTAATAAAATTAACTTAAGGTGCAGTTAGAGGTAAAGGGGTGCAAAGTAAAGGGAATCTAAATCCTGGGGGCAGTGAAGATTAACCCAGTACTTATTTATAAACATAAGGTGTCAGTGTGATGCGAACGAGTCTGTGACTCTATGAGGGGACTATGAGATATCGGGGGGGTATAAGGCATATCCGGGGATGACGGAGTGACATATCTGGGGGTATAAGGCATATAGGGCAGGGCTCGACAAATCCCAGGTGCCAGGTCGCCATGGCGACAGAGAATTTTGTCCTGGCGCCTAGGTTTTGTCAGCCTCTTACATCCAGAAAAAATTGTGGATGTAAGAGGCTGAGTCACCACACGGGGGCGCTGCACCTGTCTGCCCAGAAGTCTGGGCAGACAGCACAGCCACTCCGAGCCCGCCCCCGAGCCTGAGATCACTCCCACGGAGTGAGCCTGTAGGCTGAAAACGCGATTGCTGGAAAAGCAGCACTCGTGTTTTCAGCTATCACAGGCAGCTTCAGGGAAGGAGGTTGGGTGTTGATTGGGTTCCCACACAAGTCTGGGGACCTGACCCAACACCCCCCAGCTGCCTGATCGCTCCATGGGAGCGACAGCGCAGCGTTAACCCCTTCAATGCCGCGATCGCGGCATTTAGGGGTTAATTCCCGTTTTGGGGGCTTTGCTGCTGGTGGTCTGCCTGGAAGCCCAGGCAGACCAGCAACAGCAAAAACGAGCCCCCACAAGCCCTTTGATGACTCCTGTAGGTATGGAAGCCTACAGCAGTCATCAAAGAGACTCCCTCTGCAATGGCTGGTCCATAGACCAGCAATTGAGTCCCAGCTGCCAGAGGCAGCTTCAGGGACAGGGGAGAGGGTTCTTCGGTCTCCACATGAGTGTGGAGACCAGCCCCAACACCCCCCCGCTGCCTGATCGCTCCCTGAGAGCGACAGTGCAGCGTTAACCCCTTCAATGCCGCGATCGCGGCGTTTTAGGGGTTAACTCCCGTTTTGTAAGGGGCTCTGCTGCCGGTGGTCTGCCTGGAAGCCCAGGCAGACCAGCAACAGCAAAAAAACGAGCCCCCACAAGCCCTTTGATGATTCCTGTAGGCATAGAAGCCTACAGCAGTCATCATAGACTCCCCCCTGCAATGGCTGGTCTATAGACCAGCAATTGCTTCCCAGCTGCCAGAGGCAGCTTCAGGGACAGGGTGAGAGGGTTCTTTGGTCTCGCCATGAGTGTGGAGACCAGCCCCAACACCCCCCTGCTGCCTGATCACTCCATGAGAGCGACAGTGCAGCGTTAACCCCTTCAATGCCACAATTGTGTATGCCACATTCGTGGCATTGCAGGGGTTAACATTTGTCCCCACAAGCTTGTGGGGACTAAATATCTGTCAATGCTGTGCTCCAATGGAACATCAGCATCGAAAGAGTTTAAAAAATGAAAAAAAAATAATTTAAAAAATAAACAAACAGCACTGACCTGAAAGTCCAGGGTGCTTCCAGGTCAAATGCTGTGAGTTTAGTAAGTGGGCTGATGATGATCGGATCACTCCTGACCAACTGTTAGTTTAAAAAAATCCTGGCTCCTAACTTTTTTACCTGGCGCCTAGATTCACAACAAATTTGTCAAGCCCTGATATAGGGTATATAAGGCATATGTGGCGAGGGCAGTGTGGCATGTCTGGGGAGGACGGAGTGGTGTATCAGGGTGTATAAGGCATATCTGGGGCCACAGCGGCATATCTGGGGGTAGAGTGGAGTGGCATATCTGGGGAGGGCAGCGTGGCCTGTCTGGGGAGGGCACAGAGTTTTTGTGTGAATTCAAATGGATCTATTCCTGCAAAGCTGGGTTTTTGTTTTATTCTGTTGATCTATATCTGTTATGCTATGTTTCCATACATTATTTATGTATACCCGCAAATACGGGGCTTGTTTGTCTTATTCAGTTGATGGATATCTGCAAAGCTGTTTTCGTGTATTTTTTATTTGATCTACACCTGCAATGCTGGGTTTGTGCGTTCTGTTGATCTATACCTGCTATGCTATGTTTCCATACATTATTTTTTTGTATTATTCAGTTGATCTATACATGCACGTGCTGTTGTCATGTGTTTATTTGATCTATACCTGAACTATAGATTGACTAACATTGTGACACCACTGGCATTAATAACATGTTCAGGAGGTCCCTAAGAGGACCTCTAACAATTTTTTTTTTTAAATATATAAAAATTACAAAAAAATACCAAAAAAAAAAAAATATCATCTATCATCAAAAAATAACATCTACCCAGTATAACTCTCCTAAAAATTCTACAAAAAATGTACACCTTATAGAATGTTCCCTGGTGCTGGGAAAGTATGGAAAATCTATATAAATTAGGTATTTCTGAAATCAGGACACCTGAATTGATAAAATTGGAGGATATTTTCCATCACTTTATTTGTGAGGATTGAGAGGGAAAATGTAAAATAGTTTTTTTCTAATTTTCACTAGTTTTTTACTAAATTTCTCATTCTACATTTTCAGCTAACCATCCAACTATGGTATCATAGATCAGCAAATGTTTTATAGCGGGTTTGGGCATTGACCAAGGTATTTCGTAACAGTAAAAATGTATTAGAGTTGATTGACACGTTCGATGACTGAAGGAACTACACTGGGGATTGGTGTTCCAGGTAACATAGAGGGATGGTATCCGAAATTCGCGAAGAACGGAGACATCTTTATGGAACGATGAATGTAGTTATTATATGCAAATTCTGCTATAGGTAAGTATTGACTCCAGTCGTCCTGTAAATAAGTGGTGTAACATCTGCGATATTGTTTGAGGGTCTGGTTTGTGCGCTCCGTCTGACCGTTGCTTTATGGGTGGTATGCAGAAGATAGGGAACGTTTAATATGAAGTTGGTCGCAGAAAGTAAATTGGGTTCCCTGGTCGGATACTATGTTATCGGGTAATCCACGCAGACTCCCATACACCACTCTGCCTCCTCCCCCCTCCCATACACCACTCTGCCTCCTCCCCCCTCCCATACTCCACTCTGCCTCCTCCCATACTCCACTCTGCCTCCTCCCCCCTCCCATACTCCACTCTGCCTCCTCCCCCCTCCCATACTCCACTTTGCCTCCTCCCCCCTCCCATACACCACTTTGCCTCCTCCCCCTCCCATACACCACTTTGCCTCCTCCCTCCTCCCATACAACAATCTGGCTCCTCCCCCTCCCATACTCCACTCTGCCTCCTCCCCCCTCTCATACTCCACTCTGCCTCCTCCCCTCTCCCATACTCCACTCTGCCTCCTGTCAGCAACGGAGGTTCACAAGACACAAGGGAGCCGGTTAGAGAGGCAGAGTGGCGTATGGGAGGGGGAGGAGCCAGAGTGGTGTATGGGAGGGTGGCTCCCATACACCCCTCTGACTCCTCCCCCCTCCCATACACCACTCTGCCTCTCTCCCGACTCCCTGGTATTTTGTGAACCTCCGTTGCTGACAGGCACTTACGCTGAGGCTTCTATGAAGCTGCAGTGTAAGTGAAGGGCAGTAACGGAGGCTGTCTGTGCGATGCAGACCCCCACCTGCTGACAGAGTGGATGATCCTCTGCAGGAGACCTCGATTCTCTGTCAGCCGGTGGGGGTCTGCACGATGTGCACACCTTCACTTACGCTGAGGCTTCTATGAAGCTGCAGTGAATGTGCCTGTTAGCAACGGAGGCTCACAAAATACCAGGGAGTCGGGAGAGAGGCAGAGCAGTGTATGGGAGGGGGGATGAGTCAGAGGGGTGTATGGGAGGGGAGTGAGAGACCGGCCGACAGTGAGAGGAATCCAGGTCCCCTGCAGCGTTGCGGGGGATCTGGATTCTAGTGTTATAATCCGATCTCTGTTTTGAGGTCGGATTATATAAGGATTAAACGATAAAAATTGATTCGACTAATCGATAATGAAAATCGTTGTCAACGATTTTCATTATCGATTATTATAGATTCTATCGATTAGTTGTTTCAGCCCTAGATATGATGGATCCGTTGAACATACAGGAAAGTGAGTCTGCTTTCGTGTTGCGAGAGCCCGGACGATCGGTAATGTGGAGCTGGAAATGGGTAACGAATAATGCCCATCTGGCCGATCTTGGTTGTAAACGTGTAGCCGACTGTAGGTATTCCAGATTCTTATGGCCAGTGAAAACGGTTACTGGATACAACACACCCTCCAGGAGATGTCTCCATTCATCTAGAGCCAATTTAATGGCCAATAGTTCTTTCTCCTACACAGTAGTCTTTCAGCTGGAGAGAGGGTGCGAGAGAAATAAGCCACAGGATGTAACTGACCATCAGTCTCTTGTCTTTGTGACAAAACAGCGCCCACTGCAGTGTCTAAAGCATCCACCTCGAGAGTATATGGATTAGGGTGAGGCATCTGTAGTATGGGTGCAGAAATGAATAGCCAGGTCTGGTACACCGGAATCACAAAACAACACAGGAACAAGGTAAGTATAGGTAGCACAATAACTGAGCATAGCTCAGTGGTCGGTTTTAAGCTTGCCGCCTAAAGAACGCCACGGCCCTTGGCGTGACGTCACTGAAGCGCGTTCCCTGCCGATTATGAGCAGGGACGCATAAAGTTGAGTGAGCACGAGGGCTGCTGCCACGAGGGATGCAGAGGAGACGGGGAGGATCGGAGCTGCTGTGCAGGAGCCGGTACCCGCTAACCGCGGGTACTCGGGTGAGTCACTGCGTCAGGGTCTGGAGAACGGACCCTGACACTCTATCTCTCCTTGAAAAAAACAATATATACTTTACATGGGTACACTATTCACAGGAAAGGAGAATAATCGCTAAAAGCTCTGGGACTTGAGGTACCAAAAAACTCTGGGATTGAAGGGGTTAAGCAGTGACTGGGCCAAATGATTCACGAACACAAAATAAGCAAACCAAAAACCTTCTCTTGTCGCTAATATAGAATTCATATGTAATTGTTTGTATTGGAAGGCACACTCCAGCCATCATATGCACTTAAATGCATATAATAACTGTGCGGTCCTTTTCATTCCCCCCCCCCCCCGGCTAAATGTCCTGCACGTAATTTGCTCACCTCCAGTCATCTCCAGCACAGTTGAATACAGCTACACCACTCCGTCCTCCCCTGATATGCCACTTTGCACTACCCACAAATGCCTTATACTCCCAGATATGCTGCACACCCCCAGATATGCCACTCCGCTCTCCACACATATGCCTTATACCCCCTGATATGCCTTATACCCCAGATATGCCGCACATCCCCAGATATGTCACTCCGTCTTCCCCAGGTATGCCACTGTGCCCCCTGATATGCCTTAAACCCCTTGATACACCACTTCGTCCTCCCCAGATATGCCACCGTGCAACCTTATATGCCACACTGCCCTCCCCAAATACGCTTTATATACCCTATATGCCTTATACCCCCCTGATACACCACTCTGTCCTCCCCTGATATGCCACTTTGCCCTACCCACATATGCCTTATACTCCCAGATATGCTGCACACCCCCAGATATGCCACTCCACCCTCTACACATATGCCTTATACCCCCTGATATGCCTTATACCCCTTGATACACCACTTCCTCCTCCCCTGATATGCCACTGTGCCCCCTTATATGCTACACTGCCCTCCCCAAATATGCCTTATATACCCTATATGCCTTATATCCCCCAGATATCCCATAGTCCCCTCATAGAAAGAGACTCGTTCGCAGCACACTGACACAATACTTTTTATAAATAAATACAGGATTAATCTTCACTGCCCCCAGGATTTAGATTCCCCTTAGTGCCCCCCCTTACTTCTAACTGCACCTTAAGTTAACTTTATTAAATTAACCCTCAGTCCTCAGCATTAAATTAACCCTAAAGACCCCATCAACCACAACGGCCTCTAAATTAACCCTAAACACTCCATTAACCATAACTGCCCCTAAATTAACCCTAAACACTTCATCAACCATAGCTGCCCCTAAATTAACCCTAAACACCCCATTAACCACAACGTCCTCTAAATTAACCCTAAAACACCCCATTAACCATAGCTGACCCTAAGTTAACCCTAAAGACCCCATTAACCATAACTGCCCCTAAATTAACCCCCACCTCCCCTAACTTTCAGCAGCCCAAATATTAATGTTATACTTGGTTAGATGAGTGTCACAGCCATGTTGGCGCTATAGGAAAGGGGCGGGGCCAATCGGCAGTGACTGCAGGGAGGTACTGAGAATCGGAACGAGGCAGGGCCAAACGGCAGTGACTGCAGGGAGGGACTGTAAGTAGTAACTGCTGCTGTGAGTCACACTGAACCGAATTATAAAACGAGGGGTATTTTTCAGAGCATTTACTCTGAAAAAACCCTCATTTTATAATCGATAAAAATTGATTCAACTAATCGATAATGAAATTCGTTGGCAATGATTTTCAGTATCGGTTATGATCGATTTTATCGATTAGTTGTTGCAGCCCTAAATGTGATGCTCCATTCATCTGTTTTCATCTATAATTTTAAAATTATATTTTAATTTAATCTGCTTCCATGCTATAAAAAGAAAAGTGTTCCAACAAGTCCCTGTCTGAGAAAAAATACCTTACACCCACAGTAAAACATGCATTGTTTAAAACAAAAATAAAAAATACCTGTAACTTTCCTTTGTGAAAAACAGCTGCCTACCACCTCTATGTCCCAATGTTCAGCAGGTAAGTTCTTCCATAGAAGTCAATAAGGATGATTTCCGTGCATAAGGGTTAAAACCCTTATGCACGGAAATCATCCCTATTGACAAGCATGAATTATATTATAAAAAATAGCTGGGAGTGGGCTTAAGGGGCAAGGGAATATGGGGGAGAATGCTGCAGAATGGTGTCACAAATTTCCGCTACTGTATGCATCAATGTTCAACTGATGGATGGAGTGTCCATTTAACATATGAGTATAAGTGTTTGGTATGTAACAGTGGGAGTTGTAATGATACCTGAGACTATCCCAGTGCAGATTACCCCAAATTTACCTCTTCTTGTGGGTGTAGTTTGGAATGGCAGGATTAGCTAGCTCTGTAGACAGGGCTAACAGCTGAAATGGGCCACAGGCAATTTTAATTAGGAGAGGAAGTGAATGTGGACTCTTGGCTCCCCCTGCCTGGAAAAATGACAAAGGGAAGCAGTATTTCACATGGAGACACAAGGTTATCTATCATGGTTGTAGTATTCTAAGGAATCTTGGAAGTCAAGAAAGTATTAAATGCTTTTTAAGCTGCAAAGGAGCACTTAAATGTGCTGTTTCACTTAGGTGTTAAAATAATAATAAGTTAGGTGTTCTGTGTGAGTAGTTGTTAGGAGACCTTAAAGCTAATGTCCCTATTGTGATGTCAGAGATGGGCTGGTTGCGTTGCGAAGACAGACAGGATTCAGAGACCCAGCTGAAATGTTTTCAACAAGAAAGCAGTATGTTTAAATATCTTTTCAAAACCAGATACTGTTTAAAACTAAGGATATAGAATTTTTTTGTACAGTTTGCTGGTATGTGGTCAATATATAAGTGGAAATTAGGCCTGTTTGAAGGTGAGAGGGTGTAACTGTTTTGCCTCAGAAAATTTAAGTTTGCTGAATGGCTGGAGATCCCAGACGGGTGTAATTAATCAGCTGTGAGTCTCTGAAGTGCTGACAGAAACTTTGTGTAAGACATGCACAAAACAAACTTTTAAACTGCTGCCACTGCATCCCTATAATAAACTAGTCTCCTGTTGGAGGCGAATCACACATCATACAATGGGCCATACTGCTTTGCGTTCAGAGCCATAAATACACTGTCATTTGGGACAGAATCTTCTTGATAATACAATGGCTAGTAATGTCCATACAGTACTTGGGCTCAAAAAGGGCAGAGTAGAAATTTAAAAATGTTATGGGATTATGTGACCAAATGCAGTTCTGCATGTATAACCACTATACAGCTTTAAACTAGATTAAAGACAACAGTTTTAAGTTTACTTTTAATGTTTAAGATGTATGATCAATTATATTTGTAATTGATGTGTGACAGAATGACCTGTCATACAGAGCCGCAAGGAACGGCATTGTTTAACTAATCCCATCAATGGGATTGCTGCCAGGACAATTAAATGTTGTCTACATGTACCTGTTTATCAATGTTAATGAAGTTCTGTGGATATATGAGTCTGTTTTACTGTTGAACAATAAACTGTTCATTCCTGCTGTACTCAATTCAAGGTAGTTGTGTCTACTTATTGGGTACGCATAGCAGGGTTACAAGGTGTGTATGATAACTGGTGCTGGAAGTGATTTTGAGGACAACAGGAGGATACATCTGGGTGATCTCTGGGAGTTACTACAGCACTCTTGGTGAACCTGTTACATGATGTTTTGAGGCTATAAATTGCTGTATACATCTGTAGTGATTACATTTTTTAATATTTACATTATATGTATATGTATCATAGCTAAACTTACTGGTTGGTCCATCCAAAAAGTATTACACGAAAAGAAAAAGATAAGTAATGTAAAATAATTAACATACCAGTTTGGCGCTTTTCGCACCAAAGGTGTTTTGACAAAGGCTGGTATGTTTTTTTTTGTTTTTTTTTTAATGTTAGATTTAGAATTGAAATAAAGGATTTATTATTGGCTATACTGTTTGATAACTTCTTCCTCATGGAATGACTGCGTTTCACCTTTTTATTTGCGTTACGGTTGGAGTGGATTCTCCATTTGAGCTTGAGCACCCGAGAGATATTGCCTTACCTGTCATACAACATGCTTTGGTCACTTTCCTACTTGGTAGCTAGGGCACGGTTATGCTTTCTGGAAACCAGCTATGACCTTGTTGGGTAGACAAGTTGAATGGTTTTTATCTACCATGAAATTATAGGTTTCTGTTATGGCAATGTCTTTGATCTGTGTAATCTGTGAGCTCAAGGTTTGAAGTATGTATTCAAGAAAGCTTATTTTATAAAAAAAAAAAAAAAATTGTGTTAAATTAACCTCGTATGGAACAAAAGGTGAATGGCTGAGATGGATAGGTAAAAAGATAAATCAACAGGCACACAATGAAAGCAGATCGGACAACTTAAAACACTTATAGGCACTTATGCAGTTCAGTAATAGTCTATTCACTGACAGCTTTAATCAATAAAGAGGGAATCCTTTTAAAATGTGCGGGTTAGGACATTTTGTTGCTTTTCTTTTGCATCAAATAACAGATCTGTATTTGTCATATACACTTCTCATTTTCTTGCAGTTCTTGAGAAATCGTGTTCAAAAATGTTCTTAGTCTTCAAGTTTTAACATTCTATTTATAACATAAAAAGGCAACCATGTCAAGAGTAAGTAATTGGCTTACCAGACAGTGTAATGTTTATGTAGCAGGAAAACAAATCTTGCTAACAAACCTAGCAAAGGTCAACTTTTGGCATGACTCTAGAACCCTGTTATCTGTTTGAGCTGTAAATGCACTGTTTCAGTGAACGCTTGGACAGAACACACACCATGTAGTAATATTTAAATTTATATGTAAATTAAATTATTGTATGTATTATAATGACAATTTTTGACAGTAATGCAGCAAATACTTATGGGGAAAAAATACACCCCCATTCACTAAGATAACCAACAGTTAGAAAAAAATATAATTTAAAAATTGTAGGTCACTAGTTTATTCTGGGACAGGGAGGCACAGGACAGTTAAGGAGAATAGTGCTGTAGTTAAAAATCAAATTGTGTATGATGGTACTTAAATTATTCAATAAATAGCATGGAGCAGCTGTTGGATTGCAACTCATTAGACAGGAATTTCTCTTTCCACTCTTATTTTTTATTTTTTATTTTGTTGCATCGCAAAAGCATGTCCAGTAACTTATAAATTGAAAACTTTTTTTAACAGGGTACCCAGCATCAGCCTCGCTGGCATAACCACTTTTCTTTCTGCTACTAATGTCCCAAACCCTTACAACCTGTCACCCTGTTAACTTTTTCCAAGGCTTTATTGTATTACCTGCTTACCTTTAAGTCATCAGAAATAATTACTCCCAGGTCCTTCTCTTCAGTTTTCACTGACTGAACAGTGCCCCAGTGCTAAATTCTGTCTGATTAAGAACATTTATAATACTTCCTTATATTCCTTTCTTCATGATCGCCCTCCAAGAATAATCATGCTTTTTGAATTATTTGTATCATTAGTAACATTTTTAAATAAGCTTGAATAATGTGTGACTTGCATTACAACTGTTAATGCCAAACTAATTGACTAGGACCATACCATTTTATGGAAGTGATCAATCTTGTCCATTCCTTCTCCAGACTAGCATACATAAACCATACTTTAAAATAATAATTCTTGCCCTAAATGCCAGAAGAGAGACTCTGTTTAATAGGAAAGACGGAGAAGAAATATTACTTTCTTCACATTGCATTAGTGTTAAATTGCAGGGAAGCACTTTTAAAAGAAGCAGAATGCTTATGTTTGGGACTAAATATAGATGTGTCTGTGCTCTCTGTTTTTAATACTTGAAATTTAGTAAAGATAAACTAGCTTGTTTGGAGCAAAAGCTGCCCCTTATCCCTGCATTTATGTCTGAGGTCTTGTTCCCATTACTTTAGCAAAGCTCTATACTGCATTTGTTTAAGTTTCTTACCATTTAAGTTGCTACAAAGTGAAGTGAAGTACAATATTACAGATGGTGCACTCATCACTTGTGGAGGCACAACAGCCACAGTTTACTCTGACTGACCCTTAATATATTGTAGACATTCTGGAAATCCAGATGTGAGCTCTGTGTTAAGTCCAATTTTCTACACCTTATATGTCACAGGGCTTTCTGACAGGTCATGTGCTTGGAGTAGGGCAGCAGGTAAGTGGTGACATTTTCACCACATTTTCAAGATTGACAAGAATGTCTGCAATGCTCTCGAGAGTGGGGCCAGGAATTTACTTTCAGTGGACAAATGTGATCAGCCACTAAATTTAGCTGACATTCAGCTAAGTATGACCTGAAAAATGGGAAGAGGCTACCATTTCAGACCACTTAGCAGAATTTTGAAACAGTTTCCTTTACTTATGTATGTGATGTCACAACCTTAATATTATATTAGAAGTCAGATGCATAGAAAGTAGTAGTAGTGGTTCTCCTACTTATGAATTGGGCAAATCACTTCCCTGTGGGTTTTTTTTCTGTTAGGTTTTATAATTACAAAAAAGAAAAAACAATTCTACATTGGCATCCCTCTCCATGTCCTTTAAAGTATCTCACTATATTCATTTCTTTTTCTCAACAAATAACTAAATAGTAAATCTTTTGTTGTAACAGTTTCATAAATGACTGAGTTTTCAAGATGTTAATTACAGAAAGGATGATGGTCCTAAAATCCAAGATAAAAAATCCTCTTCGCAAATGTGGCATTTTTACCTCATAAACAACCTGACAAACCCATGCATTGGTGGTATCACTGTACTTGGGAGATGTTGTCAAACACATATTGGACCTCTTAATTCACACCTGAAGTACAATTTGTGCCGAGGGGGGGGTGACCAGCATTTGAAACACCTTGTGTACAGGTTTAAAGGGTGTCTAGTTAAAAAAAAAAAACAACCTAGTTTGATGGGAGTAAATATAAATGACCAGTTTCAAAGATTCAAAAGTCCCAAATAGCACATAGGGCTATTTGTGCTTATTGCTCTATAAAAACATAACATTGGATGTTTCTAAATAGTAGAATCTAGTTTTTTACATTAGCTTTTATAGATGAGTAAGATATATATATATATATATATTTTATAAATAGCAAATTAGATAAAGTTTTTATAACTTTTGTGGATACACTTAAGAGATGAAGAGATGGAAGAGATGAAAATTACAGCTAAACACACAACAGCCTTGGTCATAAAGGTTACAAAAAGAAAAAAAAACAGCCTGGTCCCTAAGGGGTTAAACATGTGAAGTGATCTGCTCAATGACACTCACTACTTATGAGGTACTTTAACCATTCATAGGTCCAAGAAAATAGTTTGAAGACAGTTTTCTGTGTACTGTGTTTTTGCAGCAAGTAGGCTGCTGTGTTTGTACTAACAATCTGTTAATGCCTACAGCAAATCTTTTCTTTATTTTGTTAGGAAAGACTTAAAGAATAACATGGCTCTGGGGAAAACCCCAAATATATTTGTGAAAGTGATTAAAAGTTTAATGTCTCTGTAAAGGCACTGTTCTCATATGCTGCTTTATTAATTGTTTTTGTAGCTGAATGCAGTACCAGGAACCACATTCTTAGTACTGTTGAATGTCCAAATGTTTGTCAGAATAGTTATTTAATTGTGTAATCTTTCTATGATTCATATAATATATGATTTTTGTGATCCTCTAGATTGTGATCTTCCGAGCAGGGTCCTAATTTATTGTTTTGTCAATTTAAGGGTTTTGTCTTACCCTTTGAATGTATGTACTCCAAGAAATACTGTGTAAATTGTTGGTGCTATATTAAAAATAATCCTTCAGGGGAAAAAGTAAAATGGCAAATATTAAATAATTAAGTTTTAAATTCAAGAATGCATTTTTTTTGTCTAAGTAGAACAGTGCATACACATTGAGCACTTTGATTTTGTCTTTGGTATCTATGCTATCAAATGATCAGAAATAAATTACAGAAAGCCATGAGTCCTCAGCTTCAGGTTAACATTTCACCATGTCATTCCTGACAGAACTCTGTTTTGCCTGCACAGCCATAAGTAAAGTGTGGTACATGAGTCAGAGTGAATTACATTGGCATTGGGCTACGGAACAATGCCATTGCAGTGTGACAATTTATTTTTCTTTAGCAAGGGTTAAAGGAGACTAAAGCTGCTGTGAATGTCCATCACTCAACAACCAAACTGTTGATCCTGTTGTCCTGCTCTTTCAAAATAAACCACTTATGTACGAGATATCCTCTTCTCAATGTTCAAATCTGTAAAGGTAACCAATAAATAATGTATCCTTCGGTATAGCTCACCTATGTAGAAACCAAATATTTCAAGCACGGTTAAAAAGACTTTAGGGGCATATTCCTGACCCAGGGATTGTTTTTCTGTTTATTGGAGGTGACATGGGCACTGGTGCAGCTGTAAAGAGACCATGTTGCCATTGCTAAATATACATCCCTGACAGCCTGATAATAGGTTCCAGGAAGTTCACTGGAAAATTAAAACAAAGCAACATTTATAGTTGATTGAACTTGAAAAGCCATTTTCGTGTTGAATGGCAAATATGTGTACTTCAGCATTCCATGACACTGATGCAGTCAGATTGGATTGGCTTGACCTTGTGTGTGCAGAACAGAGTGTGGACAAAGCAGCGAACCAAATGTTTTATCCACACAACCCTTTCCACACTGAGACGTTTTCTGCCACGGTATGCAAAAGCCTGCAAGTGACTATTTATGCTAAGTGGTCTGGAACTTGACAATTCGGCAGAAGGCTTGCACTATATGCAAAGTACAAATGCAGTCAACTAAAGTAGCATTAAAAATACACTCAACATTAACCTCTGTCAACTGCTTCTTCTGATTTGTATATATTCATAATTACTGATTATTTTTTCTCTAATGCATATGTATTACCGTATTTGCTCGATTATAAGACGACCCTGATTATAAGACGACTCCCCAAATCTGAATATTAATTTAGGAAAAAAAGAAAAAGCCTTAATATAAGACGACCCTATAGGAAAAAAGTTTTACCAGTAAATGTAAATTCATGTAAACTATTTTTTTTAATAAAAGCTATTATTGAGAAAAATAGTTTGGTTTTATTTCCTTCTATTTTCCAACCTGTCCCCCAGTTATGCACATCTGCCCCAGAAATTCCTTATACCCCCCATATGCCACTGTGCCCCATGATATGCCTTTTAACCCTATATGCTACTGTGCCCCATGATATGCCTTTTGACCCCCTATGTGCCACTCTGCCTCCAGAAATGCCTTATACCCCTATATGCCACTTTGGCATTTAGAGGGTTAAAAGGCATATTCTGGGGAAGAGTGGCATCTAGGGAGGTTTAAGGCATTCAGGAGGCAGAGTGGCGTATAGAGGGTTAAAAAGGAATTTCTGGAGGCAGAGTGGCATTAAGGGGGTTAAAAGGCATTTCACAGAGCACTCTGCCTCCAGAAATGCCTTATGCCCCCCATTTAACACTCCCCTGGCACCCCCCCCAAACTTACCGGTGCTTCTAACTTCCCTGTCATAGCCGGGGCAGCGTGTAGATCCCACGCACTTACGCGGCACCGGTGCGGGGAACTCTGATCTCTGACAGTCGGGGAAGGTCTGCGCGATGGACGCAGACAACCCCCGCTGCTAGCCACACCTCCTTCCTGCTGCAGCGGAAGTTGTCTACGCGAATCGCGTAGACATCTACACGCTGCCCCAGCTACACACCGGGGACTCGGAAGTACCAGTAAGTGGGGCGGGGGGACAGGAGGATCCAGGTCTCCTGCAGCTGCGGGGGATCTGGATCTTAGTCGTCTCATAGTCAGACCTATTTGAGGTCTGATTATAAGACGACCCCGATTATAAGACGAGGGGTATTTTTCAGAGCATTTGCTCTGAAAAAAACCTCGTCTTATCGAGCAAATACGGTAATTTTACTGCCTACCAAATGCAACTGTTATAAAATCCCTTCTATTAGGGGTACCAGAGTTGTGCATTTTAAAGTTGAACATACTAACTGATCTGCCAGTTTAATCTAGAACTGTAATACTGCATTAAAATATTTTCTACTTTATGATTGGCAGTTTCCTGAACAACCAATGGCACATAAACAGTTCATTGGCTGTACAGAGTTTCATGTTCTCAAAATTGTCTTTCTGGCTTGATTTTCAAACACACACTGGAACCCTAAAACAGATTAATTTCTTGTTTATGGAATAACATACGAAAATAGTACTCTGGCTATATTATGTCATGTGTCGGTGACTTATTTAGAAGAAACCTTTATTTAAAATCAGTCACGTGTGGCAAAATATGTTTACTGCATTAGTATAGTAGTTTAATCTGGTGTAAAGATTGTTGGAGGGAATGCTTTTCCATCTATAGTGGAAAGTTATGGGTTAGATGTACCCACGTATGGGTTTTGTGTAATAACGTTTCTGAGTTGTTAAAATGTACTAACTAAACACTATGGTTACAAAATCAGCAAGGTGGCGGGAACCTCGGTTCAAGAACTGCTGACTTATAAGACTTTCCACAAAACATAAACGCTACCGTTAAAATTGTGGTCAAAGCACACTTTTACCTCCATTTACTGCATCACTGCAATCTTCAATCATTTATGCGCGTTTTTTGTTCTGCTATGTAAAACTTAAAATTATATTTCAGACTTCATTTAAGCGTGTTTGCATAGATTTTTTGAAGCGTTGTTTTATAATGTTTAAGCTTCTGTAGAGAATCATCTTACGCGTGACCCAAGTGGAAAATGGGAACTTCCATGAAACCTCCTTACATTTATTGGGAATTTCTCACACTGCTTGCTGTTGCTTTTGTTGGAAAACCATGTTTAATATAAAGCCATTTAATGAACCTGCTCATAATATAGTCAGGTGACTTGAAACTAATTCTGCTTACCTAACTAGTGTGATTTATGAAATACATATGAAGGATTTGGTAGAGCCATCATCTGTGTTAATGTTGACACACCCTGAGGAAATAAAAAGTCTAAGTTGGTTAAAAGCCCAAGTAAAAGGCCTTCATCTGTTTTTAGTTTGGTAAATTTCGTAAACCGAATATTAGGTATGTTACATCCTCATAACGTTTAAGCACCAAATTGCTTTTACGGTTAATCATTTGTTTCAAGATGTGTTTCAAGTGTGAATGAGCGTTAATTAGCCGCTGTAGCTCTGTAAGCTTTGGGATATATTTATTGCTTATATCTCCCATCACAAGCTATTCACATTGAATGAATCGGAAAGCCAATTGGTTTTTGAAAGGCATTCTCCCAATTTGTTTTTCAGTTTCTCATTGTCTAGTGCAGGGCTCGACAAATCCCAGGTCGCCAGGTCGCCATGGCGACAGAGAATCTTGTCCTGGCGCCTAGGTTTTGTCAGCCTCTTACATCCAGAAAAAAATGTGGATGTAAGAGGCTGAGTCACCACACGGGGGCGCTGCTGCTGCCTGCCCAGGAGTCTGGGCAGACAGCACAGCCACTCTGAGCCCGCCCCCGAGCCTGAGATCACTCCCACGGAGTGAGCCTGTAGGCTGAATACGTGGTTGCTGCAAAACCAGCAATCGCGTTTTCAGCTGGCACAGGCAGCTTCAGGGAAGGAGGTTGTGTGTTGATTGGGCCTCCACACAAGTGTGGGGACCTGACACAACACCCCCCTGCTGCCTGATCGCTCCATGAGAGCGACAGTGCAGCGTTAACCCCTTCAATGCCGCGATCGCGGCATTTAGGGGTTAATTCCCGTTTTGTAAGGGGCTCTGCTGCTGGTGGTCTGCCTGGAAGCCCAGGCAGACCAGCAACAGCAAAAACGAGCCCCCACAAGCCCTTTGATGATTCCTGTAGGCATGGAAGCCTACAGCAGTCATCAGAGACTCCCCCTGCAATGGCTGGTCTATAGATCAGCCATTGCTTCCCAGCTGCCATAGGCAGCTTCAGGGACAGGGGAGAGGGTTCTTTGGTCTCCACGTGAGTGTGGAGACCATCCCCAACTCCCCCCTGCTGCCTGATCGCTCCCTGAGAGCGACAGTGCAGCGTTAACCCCTTCAATGCCACAATTGTGTATGACACATTCGTGGCATTGCAGGGGTTAACATTTGTCCCCACAAGCTTGTGGGGACTAAACATCAGTCAATGCTGTGCTCCAATGGAACATCAGCATTGAAAGGGTTAAAAATAATACTAATAATAATAAAAAAAAAAACAGCACTGACCTGAAAGTCCCAGGTGCTTCCAGGTCATATGCTGTGAGTTTAGTAAGTGGGCTGATGATGATCAGATCACTCCTGACCAACTGTTAGTTTAAAAAAATCCTGGCTCCTAACTTTTTTACCTGGCGCCTAGATTCACAACAAATTTGTCAAGCCCTGGTCTAGTGTATTGTAATCTTGATCCTCCACTTGTGTCACACATAACAGGAATTCTCTACAGAAGCTTAAACATTATAAAACAACGTTTCTAAAAATCTATGCAAACACGCCTAAATGTAGTAAAGTTTTTTGGTTCATTTTGGCCCACACATTTGTGGACATTGAATTGTTTCCTGATGTCAGGATTCCACCCAGAATGGGTGTCATATCGGCGGCAGCCTCCAGAGGCTGCCTGTCTGTACACAGTACTGTGTAGGCTAACGAGCTGACCAGCTGGATCTGGTTACCTGGGTGTAACCCTACTCCTTAAGTAGCTGCTGACTCCTGCATTCGGGGCCTTTTCATTGCAATTCGAACAGCCTATTGCTGTGGCTCTGTACCTGGTCCTGAATTGTTCCTGCCGTGCGCCCCGCCTCTGGGCTTCCTGCCGTCCGATCTGCCTCTGGGCTTCCAAGCCCTGTCTCCTCTCTACAGCTCCCTTATAGTCTGTTTCCAGTGTTGGTATTCCATCTGTTGTGTGTCTCTGTACGTACCTACATACTGAGATGCATCAAGGGGTACAGACAGACTCCCTAGTATCCCCAGCAACTGGGCTCCTACCCGACCTGCTTACCCATGTCCTGACACCTGACCATTATTTTTGGATGAACTTGTGTCAGACGCCGACATATACTTTCACTTGCTCTCTCACACTCACTCACTCTCTGTCTCTCTAAATGTCTCCTTACTTTCTCCTCTGATCATGTTACTTTGTGATGATCCTCCAAAATTGGGGACAAACTTTAAGGGTGCACAAGCAGGATGGTCAGGACAAGCCATAGTCATCCTCTATCATGAATGGTTTAATGGTCTGGGGCTGTTATTCTGGGTTTGGGCTAGGCCCCTTAGTTCCAGTGTTGGGTATTATTACTGCTTCAGCGTACAAAGACATTCTAGACAATTGTATGCCTCCAACTTTGTGGCACCAGTTTGGGAAAAACCCCTTTCCAGCATGAGTGCATCTGTACATAAAGCAAGGTCCATGAAAACATCTGTGTTTAGGGGGTTGCTTCATATTCTTAAGAGCCTGAAAAGGACCTAGCTAGTAACTAGCTGGGGAAAAAACCTACTGACAAGCTGTTTTACACAGCTTGTCAGTAGGTTTTTTTCCCCAGCTAGTTACTTGAGCATGACTTAAGATGTAGCAATAGAGACTAAAGTGAATACGAATTAACAAAGCACCGTATATCTATACAATTTTTTTATTGGCAGTACTGGTAAGTTTCCTGACTTCCACTGATTGTGCTGCTATATCACTCCAGTCTCTCAAGAAGACTCTTCTGTTGTCAAGATGAATTTTGTGTCTTTTTTTTTTTAAACTGCCATTATAATATTCTGACACCCTTGGGTTAAATGTAAACATGTGATGTCATTGTGCATGTCAGTAGTAGTTGATTGCTATTATAAAAAAACATTCTCCTTCAGTAGGATTTTTTTTTTTTTTTAAATTGAATCTCCTAAGTAGTGATAGATTTTATCTCATACCATTCTCATACAATTTAACATGAATTCAAGCGTTAAGTAAACCACAGAGAAATACTTTTTGGTTACAGACTGGAATGATATACAATGTATATTTCTTGCTGTTGATTCATAGATATGTTTAGCTTTTCTTGTTACAAGATATTCATCTAAGTATTTTTAGAGCTGTGTGGAGGAATACAGCAGGTGAGAAAACAGCATTTTTTGTTTTGTATTATGTTGCTTTCAAGTTTCAAATAGAAGAGAGGTCAAGTTTATCCTACATGTGTAGTTAAATTGAATGAAATTGAAGTTCCAATCTTTATAAACAGTCTAGAAAGTGAATTGTAAATAAAGAATCTGAATTTGAAAGATTGGAATAAATGGAATTACAAATGATTTGGAGGTATCTTTTCCCTTTTCATACATACATACATCCATACATACATCCATACATACATACATACACTTTTTTTGGACAGTGTTGTAATTGACATACTATATCTACATTAACTGTCATGGGAGACTAGATACAACATGAAAGGATGGAAACTGTGGTAGTCACCAGGTAACCTCGAGTTATTGCAAAAGTACAACTCCTGTTATAACCTATGGCTACCTATACTATTGTTTCACTTTACAATGGCTACTGCTACTTTCCTTGCTGCAACAAGTATTACTGTACACTTAGCCTCTCAACCAGCATAGTTTCCAAATTTCAAAACCGATTCAAAGACAGTAGTGTCAGCAATGGATTTTCATTGCTAACTTTTGATTTCAATAATAATTTTTTTTTTAACTGGTGGATCAGGATGCTTACCCTTCTGTAATACATTTGTAGACTAGCCTGATTTAACAAGAAAAACGGTGTAATTTTTCTTGGTTATTACTATTTTGCTTTGATATTTTGGCGTTTCGTGTAATATTTCTGTAAGTATTATGTTAAAAAATTTCACCTCAGCACCTTCTGTCACATGCTTTCTTTTAACAGTGCAAAACACATTACTTGTTTGAACTTTCTGTCATGTATCAGACTACAATATTATGACAACAAGACTAAGCTGGTATGCAATACTTATCCTGCACATGCCAAAAGCTGCTGGAATAGTCACGTATTAGTATTGTTTGAGTTCCTGTGCAGTAAATACCGTATTTGCTCGATTATAAGACAAGGTTTTTTTTCAGAGCAAATGCTCTGAAAAACACCCCTCGTCTTCTAATCGGGGTCGTCTTCTAATCAGACCTCAAATAGAGGTCTGATTATGAGACTAAGATCCAGATCCCCCGCACCGCTGCAGGGGACCCGGATCCTCCTGTCTCCCCCCCCCATTTAACACCCCCCCACACACACGCTTACCGGTGCTTCCTGCTGTATTGCCGGGGCAGCGGGTTGACGTCTACGCGATCCGCGTAGACAACGTCCGCTGCAGCCGGAAGGAGGTGTGGCTAGCAGCGGGGGTTGTCTGCTTCCGTCGCGTAGACCTTCCCCGACTGTCAGAGATCAGAGTTCCCGGTGCGGGGAACTCTGCGGGGAACTCTGATCTCTGATAGCCGGGGAAGGTATGCGCGACGGACGCAGACAAACCCCCGCTGCCAACTCCACCTCCTTCCGGCTGCAGCAGAAGGAGACGTCAACCCGCTGACCCGGCAATACAGCCGGAAATAAGAAGCACCGGTAAGTGTGTGTGTGTTAAATGGGGGCATAGGGCATTTCTGGAATGCCTTATACCCCTATATGCCTCTCTGGCACTTAGGGGGTTAAAAGGCATATTATGGGGCAGAGTGGCATATAGGGAGGTATAAGGCATTTCAGGAGGCAGAGTGGCGTTAAGGGGGCATTTAATAGAGCACTCTGCCTCCTGAAATGCCTTATACCTCCCTATATGCCACTCTGCCCCATAATATGCCTTTTAACCCCCTAAATGGCAGAGTGGCATATAGGGTATAAGGCATTTCTGGAGGCAGAGTGCTCTATACAATGCCTTTTAACTCCCTTAATGCCACTCTGCCTCCTGGAATGGCTTATACCTCCCTATATGCCACTCTGCCCCATAATATGCATTTTAACCCCCTAAATGCCAGAATGGGATATAGGGGTATAAGGCATTTCTGGAGGCAGAGTGGCACATAGGGGGTCAAAAGGCATACCATGGGGCACAGTGGCATATAGAGGGTTAAAAGGCATATCATGGGCCACAGTGCCATATTGGTGTGGCAAGCCTGGGGGCAGATGTGCGTAACTGGGAGACAGGTTGGAAAATACAAGGAAATAAAAACCAAAAAAATATTTTTCTCAATCATGGCTTTTATTAAAAAAAAATAGTTTACATGAATTAACATTTACTGGTAAAACTTTTTTCCTTTATGGTCGTCTTATATTCAGGCTTTTTCTTTTTTTCCTAAGTTAATAATCAGATTTTGGGAGGTCGTCTTATAATCAGGGTCGTCTTATAATCGAGCAAATGCGGTATATATAAATTGTGTGGGTTCACAAAATAAAAGAGGTGAAAAATTCTGCAAAGGTGTTAAAACAACCTTGGTCACGAAGGGTACAAAAAGTAAAACAAAAAACAGCCTGGTCTGTAGGGGATTAAAGAACTGCACATTAGACCATCTTGGATTGAGCAAATTCCTGAGTAAACTAGGCTTCTACGGAGATTTTTGAGGTCAGTTTGTATGGCATACATTGAAAGCTTTAATAATCAACAACATTCTTAATTGGTGACCCAAGTATGTTTTCAGAGAGAAAAATATCTATTATTTCTACTGTTCTGTTACCTGCCCAAATAGCCATATTAGAAATCTCAGTACTAAGGATATTCATTCTGTTTTGTTCCATAGCAAGTAGGAGCACTAAGAATACATCGCATATCAGGTTTGATATTAATCATCTGGACCTTAATGGTGTTTGTGTGGTGGGGATGTTGTCGGTTCCTTTCATCGCTGCATGGCCCCTATGTAAAAACTTCTTAGAATTGTGTTTATTTTGTGTAGAACCATAATCTGTGCCTGGAACTTTCCACAACTTTGCACAAGATCTCTTTCTACTAAAGGTACACAACCGTGGTGTTTATTCTCTAAATGTTAATTGGAGTATTAACACTGTGCGAACAACATCGGTTTCACTTCTGGGTTATGTGGCGTAACTTGACCTTGATATGATCTTGTTGCTCTATGCTGGACCGCACCACAAAACTCAAAACTACTTTGAATCGGTATGAGGAGACAGGATAAAAGGGTTGATCTTTTTTTGTTGTATTTCACCATGTGCCTTAAAATACATGTAGGCTGCGAAGCTTGTCCTGTAAATCGTTTACAAATAAGATGAATATACAAACTCCAGGAGTCTGGGTTTTTTATTTTGTCAAGCAGTAATTATTTTCATTGGGGACAAATACATATCTTTATGATTGTCTAATTTCTTTATTGATTTTGGGCAGATCACTTCGTGGTTTATTGGATTCTCATATATATATATATATATATATATATATATATATCTAATGTTTTTCAGTTTAAATTCTGTTACATTTCATACCTGGTGAAATACTGGGTTTGACTGCAAAACATTAATAAAGTTTTTCACAATATCCTTTGTAATATTTGTCGGAAATCATCCTGATCATCACTTCTTTACTGGCCGTTCCATCCTTGAGAGTCCTGTGCCATTCTTGGAGTAGCCACCAATCCAATCATGACCCAATCTTTAGCTGTCAGACAGATGGCTTTGCATTTGATTCTAGACTACTTTGGTATACAGAGGAGTTCATGGTTGACTCAATGACTGCAAGGTCATCATCACCCCTACACCACCGTGCTTGACAGTTGGTATTAGGGTGTTGTGCTGATATGTTATTTGGTTTCTAGTGCTGTGCATTATGGCCAAACATCTCAACGTTAGTCTTGTCTCTCCAAAGGACATTGTCCCATAAGTCTTGTGGTTTGTTCAGATGCAACTTTACAAACTTAAACCGTGCTGCCGGTTTTTTTTTTTTCCCCTTGCATTCTCACTTTTAAATGACTGACTTTAAATTGTTTGAAAATGGCCTTATAACCCTTCCCAGACTGGTGGACAGCAACAATTGCTTTCTAAGATGGCATTGTGTTAACACATACCTGAGTTCTCCAGACCAGCAAACTGCTAAAATTATGGCTTTTATAAAATAAATAAAATAAACTTAGCATCTTAATTTCTATGGAAGTAGTAAAGGTGTTTATAGTATTTCACACATGGCTTCTCCATTTCGGCTTTATTCTTGTTGAATAAATCATGACACAGTGTAATGTGGAGGCTGTATTCACCTAATTTTTAGACAGATTATTGTTATTATGACGGGTGTGGGGGGTGGGGATGACATAGGACACTGAGTGCCGTCGACGGCATTTTAATGAGCGGGTCGATCCGGCAAAACAAGCCAGAGAGGCTGGCAATGGGGCAGCAACCACGGATCTGCTGATGGTGATGGTCGGACCAATTGCTGGGCTGGAGAGGCATGATTGCCGGAGCTAGAGGTTCACCACTCTATCTGTAGGCCTACAGACGTGCGTATCCTAAAGTGGGGGGGGGGGGGGCGTTGCCGTGGAGATCGGGAGAAGGAAACCCAAGGCCGAGTCTGTGTGGAGCATAAAAATTGTCATCTATACCCAGAGTGTATTGAAGACGTTGGGGAGATAAGTAATATGAATTATGAGCAATTGAAATATAGAAATTAAGCTGGATTAATAACATAGCTCTTTGGACCTCTGGTGACTTACATACGCTGAAAGTTTTTAGAGGGCTGTTTTTGATATTTTAAACTACTACTATATAGATTTGGCTATCTCTTAGGAGTCTTCTGAAGAAATACCTATTTAAGAAATGACTGAAATCCTTACAGCCAAGACCGTACCATAATCTCCTGCTCCCCCCCTCAAAGTTATCGTGGCTATATGCAGTAGCGTACCTAGCGGGGGGCGGGGGGGGCGGTCCGCACCGGGTGCCGCTCATCAGGGGGGTGCCAACTTGCCGGCACCCGGCACCCCTCCAGAGACGGACAGTAATGTCCGCCGCTGGAGGAGCAGGCTCGCAAGGGAGCGGTATCGGAGGTCTTTAACAGACCGGTTCAAGGATCTCCCTTGAACCCGGCTTAACATCACTCAAGGGAGCCAGAGGTCTGTTAAAGACCTCCGATACCGCTCCCTTGCGATCGGCGCGGCAACAGCTGTTGTGCGCCGGGGTTTGTTGTCAGATCCCGGCGCACAACACTGAAGCCGCGCCCACCGCTGTCCGTGCCCTCTGACCCAGAAGAAGACAGAAGAACTGAAGAAGAAGAGGAGCGAAGAGCAGGAAAAGGAGCTGTAAGGAGAAAAGGGGAAAGGTAGGAAAGCATACAGTGAGAGTGGATTGGTGTATGTGTGTGGATTGGTGTATGTGTGTGGATTGGTGTATGTGTGTGTGGATTGGTGTATGTGTGTGTGGATTGGTGTATGTGTGTGTGGATTGGTGTGTGTGTGTGTGGATTGGTGTATGTGTGTGGATTGGTGTATGTGTGTGGATTAGTATATGTGTGTGGATTGGTATGTGTGTGTGGATTGGTATGTGTGTGTGGATTGGTGTGTGTGTGTGTGGATTGGTGTATGTGTGTGGATTGGTATGTGTGTGGATTGGTGTATGTGTGTGTGGATTGGTGTATGTGTGTGTGGATTGGTGTATGTGTGTGTGGATTGGTGTGTATGTGTGTGGATTGGTGTATGTGTGTGGATTGGTGTATGTGTGTGTGGATTGGTGTATGTGTGTGGATTGGTATGTGTGTGGATTAGTATATGTGTGGATTGGTATATGTGTGGATTGGTATGTGGATTGGTATGTGTGTGGATTGGTGTGTGTGTGTGGATTGGTATGTGTGTGGATTGGGGTATGTGTGTGGATTGGTATGTGTGTGGATTAGTATATGTGTGGATTGGTGTATGTGTGTGGATTGGTGTATGTGTGTGGATTGGTATGTGTGTGGATTAGTATATGTGTGGATTAGTATATGTGTGTGGATTAGTATATGTGGATTGGTATGTGTGTGGATTGGTGTATATGTGTGTGGATTGGTGTATGTGTGTGGATTGGTGTATGTGTGTGGATTGGTGTATGTGTGTGGATTGGTATGTGTGTGTGGATTGGTATGTGTGTGTGGATTGGTGTATGTGTGTGGATTGGTGTATGTGTGTGGATTGGTGTGTGTGTGTGTGGATTGGTGTGTGTGTGTGTGGATTGGTGTGTGTATGTGGATTGGTATGTGTGTGGATTGGAATGTGTGTGTGGATTGGAATGTGTGTGTGGATTGGTGTGTGTGTGTGGATTGGAATGTGTGTGTGGATTGGTGTATGTGTGTGGATTGGTGTGTGTGTGTGGATTGGTGTGTGTGTGTGTGGATTGGTGTGTGTGTGTGTGGATTGGTATGTGTGTGTGGATTAGTATATGTTTGGATTGGTAGGTATGTGTGGATTGGTATGCGTGTGGATTGGTATGTGTGGATTGGTAAGTGTGTGAGAGTGATGGGTGTTATGCTGTACCATTTCCAATGTATTTTTCATTATATAATTATTTTCTAAAGTACATCATAACTCCCATCACTCTATACTGTTCCATACAGTGGCAGAGCTGGGAGACAGAGGCCTTGCACCCCCACCGCAGGACTCCTGAAAGGTAAGTGAACTTCAAAGAGGGAGAGGGTAGATAGTTAGGAGGGGTAGATAGGGAGTGGCAAGGGGTAGATAGGGCAGAAGGGAGCAAGAAGGGGTAGATAGGGCAATCCTACTCCTATCATGCCAAGTCTGCGAGTGCCTCCTGGAATCTGGGTATGCCTGGGCATGATAGGAATTTGATTGCTGTTAACAATTATATATATATATATATATATATATATATATATATATATATATATATATATATATTATTTAATTGTTTTGTCCTATTTTGGTGTGTTACTTACTTTAAATAAAAGTGTTTTTATGGTGTGTGTGGGGGGGTCATATTCAGTTTCGGCCAGGTAGTTTTAAAGTGTGTGTGTGTGGGGGGGTGCCACATACAGGATCGAAATACACATACGGGTATGAAATACTCTAGGTACGCCCCTGGCTATATGCCTAAAGTTGATACAGGATATGCCGTTTTATGATCTTACTCTTATGCACTCTTTAAACTTTGTATGAAATACTCTCACTCTATATATATATGCTGAATCATTTGATTTGACTGCTCTTCCCGCACGGTAATTGGACCCCTAAACTGAATTATTAAGGAATATAGGGATACACCTTTAATTGAAAATGCCAAATTAAAGAGGAAGTAGAGCATAAACGGCCTTATAGGAAAGAAAGAGGGATGGAAAAAGATAAAAGGAAAAAAATAGAATTGGCTTCCAAAAAGGAGAGAAAAATTGACACCTTATTCTCTCCTCAACCTCAGAAATTATTGGAGGTAACAGCAACTCCTATATATCGTATGGATAGTTCAGGCTATTTGAATCCGAAATTCCTAGAACTCACTTACAAAAAGCTTTGAGTTTCCAAATGAACTGATAAGGGAAGAATTGTCCACCTTCCTGGGGAAATAAAGGCAGATATTAATAAAGTGAGAGAGAGTTTCTACAATGGAAGAAAAGATGGAGGCATTTCAGACAGAACTGTCTGAATTTCGCTCAGTAAAGGCGATAACACAGCAACAGATAGAAAATGTGGAACAAAAAAATAATGAAAATAGGTCCAGAAGAAAAAAATATTAGAATAAGAGGTATTGATGAAAGTGTTACTTAAGAGAAAGTGACGGAATTCTTATTGAACCTATTTAATAGTATGGGGCTACAACAGCAATTGATAGAATCATATGGAATAAAGAATAAGATTGAGTGCTGAAAGATATTTTAAATCTGAGAATAAAGTACTTTCAAAGTTGCTTTTTTTCCCCCCAGACTTTTATCCTATAATACTCGACAAGGAAGAAGATCCTTCAAACCAGTATTAGATAATCTGAGAGAGAGAAACAAAATATTGGTGGGGTGGTGATATCTGCTGAAACTGTATATTTGGAGCAATAATATGACTATTGCATTTGCAAAGCCCAAGGAAGCATTAGATTGGCTGGGAAAAATAATTTTGATTCTATTACCTCCTATACTAAACTCTAAAATGTTTTTGAAATTGATTGTATTAGGGCCCGAGAATCGAGGCAGTATGTTGATTGGCTTTTTTTTCTGCAGCTTATCAGACCATTAGCCTAATAGAAAGTATAGAATTTTAAAACACATTACACTTATTGCATATTAAAATTTGACTGAAATAAAGTAATAGCATAATAAACTAGGTACGCATTTTATGTTCACGTTTAAACAGTGTTTATTATCATATCTGAATTATTTTATAATATTAGATAAAAGTCTGATATAATTTATCTAATAGGTAAAACTATGTTGGCTGTGGATTTGTTTTCCCCTCACTAATTTTCTTCTTAATCACTAATTGTATGATTATAATTATCTATTTGATATATATTAGATCAGGGCTCGACAAATCCCAGGCGCCAGGTCGCCATGGCGATTCAGAATTTTGTCCTGGCGCCTAGGTGTTTGTCAGCCTGTGATCGCGGGGGCGCTGCTGCTGCAGGAGTCTGGGCAGACAGCACAGCCACTCAGAGCCCGCCCCCGAGCCTGGGATGACTCCCACGGAGTGATTCTGTAGGCTGCCACAGGCAGCTTCAGGAAGGGGGTTGAGTGTGGGGACCTGACACAACACCCCCCTGCTGTCTGATCGCTCCATGAGAGCGAAAGTGCAGCGTTAACCCCTTCAATGCTGCGATCGCTGCATTTTAGGGGTTAATTCCCATTTTGTACGGGTCTCTGCTGCTGGTGGTCTGCCTGGAAGCCCAGGCAGGCCAGCAACAGCAAAAACGAGCCCCCACAAGCCCTTTCATGACTCCTGTAGGCATGGAAGGCTACAGGAGTGATCAGAGAGACTCCTCCCTGCAATGGCTGGTCTATAGACTAGCAATTGCGTCCCAGCTGCCAGAGGCAGCTTCAGGGACAGGGGAGAGGGTTCTTCGGTCTCCACATGAGTGTGGAGACCAGCCCCAACCCTCCCCTGCTGCCTGATCGCTCCCTGAGAGCGACAGTGTAGCGTTAACCCCTTCAATGCCGTGATCGCGGCATTTTAGGGGTTAATTCCCATTTTGTAAGGGGCTCTGCTGCTGGTGGTCTGCCTGGCAGACCAGCAACAGCAAAAACGAGTCTCCACAAGCCCTTTCATGACTCCTGTAGGCATGGAAGCCTACAGCAGTCATCAGAGACTCCCCCCCTGCAATGGCTGGTCTATAGACCAGCAATTGCATCCCAGCTGCCAGAGGCAGCTTCAGGGACAGGGGAGAGGGTTCTTCGGTCTTCACATGAGTGTGGAGACCAGCCCCAACCCTCCCCTGCTGCCTGATCGCTCCATGAGAGCGACAGTGCAGCATTAACCCCTTCAATTCCACAATTGTGTATGACACATTCGTGGCATTGCAGGGGTTAACATTTGTCCTCACAAGCTTGTGGGGACTAAATATCAGTCAATGCTGTGCTCCAATGTAACATCAGCATTGAAAGCGTTAAAACAATTATCAGAAAAAAAAAACCAGTACTGACCTGAAAGTCCAGGGTGCTTCCAGGTCAAATGCTGTGAGTTTAGTAAGTGGGCTGATGATGATCAGATCACTCCTGACCAACTGTTAGTTTAAAAAAAAATAAAAAATCCTGGCTTCTAACTTTTTTAGCTGGCGCCTAGATTCACAACAAATTTGTCAAGCCCTGTATTAGATAACTTTTTAGTATTTAAGGAAATTGAGTATGTATTTACATATGATACCAGAACAATTTTGCGCGCACATATATTCACATTTTAATATATCACTATATATTATATATATTTTCTTTTTTTCTTTCACTCACTAACCATTTTTTTTTATTATTTATTATTAACTCGATAAAGACTAGATCACTCATTGGTACTTATAGGACTCAAGTACACTTTATTCAAAATATATAAGTACAACTGACTGATATTAATTTATTGAATTCTGTATAAACATATTCCATTAATTCACGGATTATTCCATTAAGCACGGATTACAATTTTTAGTTCAATATTATTCAATATAATTAAATTCATTACACTTTTTTTCTGGCATCACTTCAACCACTTCTTTATAATTGTGTTAGGATTAATGGGAATGATGATCTTTCACAATTATGCTAGGGGGAAGTATATCATTATTTATTTAATGTTGTGGTATATGGTACCGCAATTTTGTAATCCGATGTGGGGCCCTGTGCTTTCTTTGTGTTAACGATAGGAATATAGATGAGAGAGTCTCTGATATTTAAGTAAATGGTCTCAAGTAATCTCTTTAAATGTTCCGGGTATGAATTTCCCCCAAAAAAGAATGATGTTGATCAATTTCCTAGCTAGAGGTAGGAATTATTCAGGAAACCCCCTGGACTTTGCACAGAACCTCTCTTTTAAGAAATATCCAGTGATAGAACATGCTTCATTGGTACATCAAAGAAAGAGAGGAGTT